>NC_037668.1:96231241-96253771 GCF_003255815.1 Theropithecus gelada | reverse complement strand
GTGATTCCATGTCTTTGCTATTGTGAATAGTGCTGCAATGAACAGACAAATACATGTGTCATTATGAAAGAATCAGTGACAGATTGGATTAAGAAAATGTGGCACATATACACCATGGAATACTATGCAGCCATAAAAAAGGATGAGTTTGTGTCCTTTGTAGGGACATGGATGCAGCTGGAATCCATCATTCTTAGCAAACTATCACAAGAACAGAAAACCAAACACCGCATGTTCTCACTCATAGGTGGGAACTGAACAATGAGATCACTTGGACTCAGGAAGGGAAACATCACACACCGGGGCCTATCATGGGGAGGGGGGAGGGGGGAGGGATTGCATTGGGAGTTATACCTGATGTAAATGACGAATTGATGGGTGCAGCACACCAACAAGGCACAAATATACATATGTAACAAACCTGCACGTTATGCACATGTACCCTACAACTTACAGTATAATAATAATAAATAAATTAAAAAAAGAAAAAGAAAAGAAAACCCCATTTTCTGTGGAGAAATTCAAGCCAGGTGCAGAAATTTGCATAAGTAACAAGGAGCTGAATGTTAATCCACAAGACAATGTGGAAAATGTCTCCAGGGCATGTCAGAGGTCTTCATGGCAGCCCCTCCCATCACAGACCTGGAGGCCTAGGAGAAAATGGTTTCATGGGCCAGACACAGTGTGCCTGTGCTATGTGCAGTCTAGGGACTTGGCGCCCTGCGTCCCAGCCACTCTAGTCATGACTTAAAGGGACCAAGGTACAGCTCGGGCTGTTGCTTCACAGGGTGGAAACCCCAAGCCTTGGCGGCTTCCATGTAATGTTGAGCCAGCAGATGCACAGAAGTCAAGAATTGAGGTTTGGGAACCTCTGCCTAGATTTCAGATGTATGGAAACACCTGGATGCCCAGGCAAAAGTTTGCTGCAGGGGCAGGGCCCTCATGGAGAACATTTGCTAAGGCAGTGCAGACGGGAACAGTGGGTCAGAGCCCCCACACAGAGTCTCTACTGAGGCACCACTTAGTGGAGCTGTGAGAAAAGGGCCACCATCCTCCAGACCCCAGAATGGTAGATCCACCAACAGCTTGCACTATGTACCTGGAAAAGCCACAGATACCTAATGCCAGCTCGTGAAAACAGCCAGAAGCGGGGGCTGTACCCTGCAAAGTCACAGGAGCGGAGCTGCCCAAGACCTTGGGAACCCACCTCTTGCATCAGTGTGACCTGGATGTGAGATCTGGAGTCAAAGGAGATCATTTTGGAGATTTAAAATTTGACTGCCCCACAGGATTTCGGACTTGCCTGGGCCCTGTAACCCCTATGTTTTGGCCAATTTCTCCCCTTGGGAATGGCTGTATTTACCCAATACCTGTACCTCCATTGTACCTAGGAAAGAACTAGCTCATAGGCAGAAGGAACTTGCCTTGTCTCAGATGAGACTTTGGACCGTGGAAATGAGTTAAGACTTTGGGGGAATGTTGGGAAGGCATGACTGGTTTTGAAATGAGAAGACATGAGATTTGGAGGGGCCAGGGGCAGGATGATATGATTTGGCTCTGTGTCTCCAGCCAAATCTCATCTTGAATTGTATCTCCCATAATTCCCACGTGTTGTGGGAGGGACCCAGTAGGAGATAATTTGAATCATGGGGGCGGTTTCCCCCATACTGTTCTTGTGGTAGTGAATAAGTCTCACTAGACCTGATGGTTTTATCAGGGGTTTCCACTTTTGCATCCTTGTCACTTTCTGTTGCCTCTGCCCCGTAAGAAGTGCCATTTACCTCCCGCCATGATTCTGAGGCCTCCCCAGCCATGTGGAACTGAAAGTCCAATTAAATCTCTTTTTCTTCCCAGTCTCCAGTATGTCTTCAGCAGCAGTGTGAAAACAGACTAATACATGCACTAACAGCGTGTGATTTTTGTCCTTGTGGCTAAAGATGTCCTTTTCCTTTCTTTGTCTGGATGCTAGTTATCACTCTTAATATCTGGGTTAAAAACAAAAAAGATGAATAAGCACAAATGATAATTTTTAAATTGATACATTCCATTAACTTATAAGTCCAAGATAATTTTGTTTGATAACAGCTTTTTAATATTTTCATTTCATTGCTCATGAGAGATGAAGTATCCCCTGTCCATATTCCAGGATCATTTTCTGTCTCTTTATACCTTGTACTTTAGGGCTACAGAATACCCCCAATTCATTGTAATTCACCATGCATAATATTTGTTTCACACCTCTGAGTCCTTGTTTGTCTTGTTTCTTTTAATTAGAAGGCCCTTTTCACCCACTTTTAGCCTCAGTAGCTCCTGTTTTGTCAAAAGTCAGCTCAGAATCATTCTCTCCAGAAACTCTAAGAACCCCTCTTCTACACACCCATGCACTTTTTCGCATTGTATTAAAATTACCTGTGTTTCGTCTTCAAGACTAAAGGCATTGACTTCATTTAAAAAATGTATATCTATTATTGGACAGGCATTCATTTATAAATTCATTCATTGAACAAATATTTGTTGAGTGCCTACTATGAGCCAGGTGCTTGTTCTCACTGCTCTAGGCACAACAGTGACAAAGGCAATAAATTTCCTACCATCATGAAGGTGACATTTAGTGTAATTTCAGATAGCAATAAGTGCTATGAAGTGGGGAATGGGCGATTCAGGGACTGGAAATGAGTAGGGTGTAATAGAAAAGGTGATTTTAAAAGGCTCCTTTTAGAAGGTGATATTGGAGAAGATTCAGCAAAGAAGCAAAGCGAATGCCAAAAAAGGAATCTCACTGGCACAGAGAACAGCAATTTTCCCACTCTTGGAGCTGGAAGGAGTTGTTGTGCAGTAGGGGCATCAAGAAGAATAATGGAGCTGGAAGGGAGCGAGCAAGGCAGAAAACGATAAAGATGAGGTTTCTGCATAGGCAGTGACCACTTTATACTGTGCTTCACAGGAGTCCGGATTTTATTCTAAGTGAGACTGGCAGTTACCGGGGGTTTTGACAAGGATAGTAACTTGGTATAATGGTTTTAAAACATTACTTTGGTAGCTGCATCAAGAATAGACCACAATGGGGCAAACAAGAAAGCTGAGTGGCCAGACATGATACCCAGTACTAGGGATGTGATGATGGGCAAGAAAGAGACTTACAGAGAGCTCACAGGAGGATGACGAAGAACATGAACTCTTGAGCTGGTCTACCTGGGTCTGAACTCTGTCTCCCCCAACTTTGTTGAGTTACTTTGTGCAATTCACTTAAATTCTCTGTGCTTCAATGCATGTTTATAGCAGCACAATTCACAATTGCAAAGATATGGAACCAACCTAAGTGCTCATCAACCAACGAGTAGATAAAGAAAATGTGGTATATATGCATTATGAAATACTACTCAGCCATAAAAAGAAATGAAATATGGCCAGGCGCAGTGGCTCACCTCTGTAATCCCAGCACTTTGAGAGGCCGAGGTGGGCGGTTCACAAAGTCCGGAGTTCGAGACCAGCCTGGCCAATATGGTGAAACCCCATCTCTACTAAAAATACAAAAATTAACCAGGCATGGTGGTGTGCGCCTGTTGTCCCAGCTACTCGGGAGGCTGAGGCAGAAGAATTGCTTGAACCCAGGAGGCGGAGTTTGCAGTGAGCTGAGATCGTGCCACTGCACTCCAGCCTGGGTGACAGAGCAAGACTCCATTTCAAAAAAAAAAAAGAAAAGAAATGAAATAATATCTTTACAGCAACTTGAATGGAGCTGGAGACCATTATTCTAAGTGAAGTAACTCAGGAATGGAAAACCAAATATCATATGTTCTCACTTGTAAATGGGAACTAAGCTATGAGGATGCAAAGGTGTAAGAATGATATAATACACTTTGAGGATTTGGTGGGGGAAGGTTGGGAGGGGAGTGAGGAATAAAAGACCACACATTGGGTGGAGTGTACATAGCTTAGGTGAAGGGTGCACTAAAATCTCAGAAATCACCACTAAAGAACTTATCCATGTAATCAAAAACCACCTGTACCCAAACAAAACTATTGAAATAAAAATAAAACTTAAAAAAATAAAGAACTACGTGTCACAACATTGTATGTTATGAAAATAAGTTAATTTCATTTTTATGTACTAGAGTAAAGTCTCTATGTGACAGACAGGACTAGCTGGATTTCCTAACAATTCCTAAGCCTAGCTATGGAAGGTGACCACACCCACCTTTAAACGGGCCTTGTAACTCAGCTCACACCTGACCAATCAAGTAGTAAAGAGGGCTCACTAAAATACAAATTAGGCTAAAGCAGGAGGTAAAGAAATAGTGAACTCATATATTGCCTGAGAGCACGGGGGAGGGACAATGATAGGGATATAAACCCAGTCATTCCAGCAGGGAGTGGCAACCCTCTTTGGGTTCCCTCCCATTTTATGGGAGCTCTGTTTTCACTCTATTAAATCTTGCAACTGCACTCTCCTGTTCTGTGTTTGTTAAGGCTCCACCTGAGCTTTTCCTCGCGGTCCACTGCTGCCGTTTGCTGCCTTGGCAAACTTCCACCCCTCCGGATCCCGCAAGGTGTCCGCTGCACTTCTGATCCAGCGAGGCAGCGCCCATTGCAGCTCCCAATCGGGCTAGAGGCTCGCCATTGTTCCTGCCCAGGCTAAGTGCCCGGGTTCGTCCTAACGGAGCTGAATAGAGCTATAACACTCACGGCATGGCCCAAGATTCCATTCCTTGGAATCCCTGAGGCCAAGAATCCCAGGTCAGAGAACAAGAGGCTTGCCGCCATCTTGGAAGCTCTAAGAACAAGGATCCCCTGGTAACATATGCTTCAGTTTCTGTGTACATAAAAACAGGAATAAGGATAGTAACTGTTTACTTCCTAGGGTTGTCATAAAGATTAATTTTAGTACTTAAATTAGTCCCTATCACAAAATGGGTTCACTGTAAATGTTAGCTAGAAACATTACAAATGGAGGACAGGGTCGCAACTCTATCAGATGGGAATGGAACTGATTGTTTACCAGGGCTATGGTGAATGTTTTTAAACAAATACTAGGAAAATTCATGGAGTAGTGCCTACTTAGTTCTGGATGCTCAGCCTAGTAGATGCAAAAATACTTTATCTGGTTAAATTATATGATCGTACTTTGTCAGGTAGATTGTTTGGGTATCGATTTGTAATTCCACACAGTGCTATTACCAATACACAAGAATCTTTGGTTTATTTTAGTATAAGTTATCTTAACTTTAAACTCGTTTTTAAATGAGTATTTCCTCCTAGTATTGTTACCAGAAAGGGGTCCTGATCCAGACCCCAAGAGAGGGTTCTTAGATCTTGTACAAGAAAGAATTTGGGGTGAGCTCATAGAGGAAAGTGAAAGCAAGTTTTAACACAGTAAAGCAATAAGGAATGGCTACCCCATAGGCAGAGCAGCAGCTTGGGCTGCTAGACTAAGGCTACTTATAGTTGTTTCTTGATTATATGCTAAACAACAGGTGGATTATTCATGACTTTTCCAAGAAAGGGATGGGCCATTACCGGAACTGAGGGATTCTCTCCTTTTTAAGCTACATAGGGTAACTTCTTGACATTGCCATGGCATTTGTAAACTGTCACTGCGCTGGTGGGAGTAACTTTTAGCATACTAATGCATTATAATTAGCATATAATGAGCAGTGAGGAGAGCAGAGGTCACTTTCATCACCATCTTGGTTTTGGTGGGTTTGGGCAGGCTTCTTTACCACATACTGTTTTATCAGCAAGGTCTTTGTGACCTATATCTTGTGCCAACCTCCTGTCTCATCCTGTGACTAAGAACGCCTTAACTTCCTGGGAATGCAGCCCAGTAGGTCTCAGTCTTATTTTACCCAGCCCCTATGCAAGATGGAGTTGCTCTGGTTTAAACGCCTCTGACGGTATCATATGAAATACATCCAAACCCTGTTATTACGGTGAGAAAAAAGTTACTCCTTGATAACAAGTAGATACTAAGAAAAGTACAGTTATCCCTACATATTAAATAATTGTGAATCTGCACCAATGGTTTACTAAATGTACACCCACCTTTGACCTAAAACTATCATTGACTTTTCATTTGTCAGCAGTGAGTCATTACAGCACAAGAGCATCTTGTAGATTGTAGATGGGAATAAAATAAACTAAAGGAAATGACCTTGTAAAAAAATGTACTGAATGCCTCTGTGTAATTGCTAAAATACTGCCACAGGAGGGCCCAGTGTCTTTCCTTGAGTGCAGCGTGTTTTCTGGAAGACCTTTAAGCCTGGAGACTCCCAAGGACAAGCCCATAAAGGAGATGAATCACTTTCCAGTTCTCATCAGTGAATCACGGTTGAGATCACCACTACTTAATTTGAGCTTTTCAAACGTATGAGTCACCACACAAGTTCCTGCATTCTAAATTAGAATGAGAACAGATTTTGTGATGTTGAATCAAGTAGCTCTTAAGGGGTCTTTCTTCCTAAACCAGGGCAGTTTGCCTGGGCTGGAAGAATGGGTACATTAGATGTATTCCAAACAGCCAGCTTGGGCCTGAATACACTACCCCATCAACTTTCTGGTAACTGGCACAGTAAAGTCACTTCCTGAAGTTAGAAGGTAGAGAGAACTCCAACAAGGGTATAAATAGTGCACAGAGTAGTTCTGCTAAAACGACAGGATCCAGAGACACTCTCAGTCTTGGAAATCCTACCAACAAAGATTCAGGTATTTCCTTCTTTTATTAAAGACGTTAGCATTTTCCATTGCCTCCTGTAATCTAAGTTGTGCTGTCATCCTGAGAGTGTTCCAAAGCCACATGGATACCCTGCCTGATTCTCCAGACTCCTTTGGCTTCCTTAGTGCTAATGACCTTCCTCTCCCATCTCCCATTTCACATCACACATACTCCACGCCCATCCCAGTTTGCTATTCTTCTGTCATTACTTGGAATTATTCTATCTCCTAAATATTAAATTCAAGCACTCCATTCACTAGCTGCAACCTTTCTTCCAACATTCTCATTCAGTTACTTCCAGTCTATTATTTCTTCAGCCTCATCAGGACTTTCAGATCCTCTCTTCTTTCTCCCAATATCAGCCCTTCTTGTCTGTAATTCTTTTGCAATAATAGTTGTTACCATAAGGACACTAACAAGTAAGTCATAGCAATTAACAACAATAGCAACTAACATTTACTGAGTTATACGTTTATGCCAGGCATTGAATTAAGCACTTATATCATTTAATTAATGCCTTACATCATCTAATTCCCAGGACTACTCTATGAACTAGGTTTTGAGGACCTTAGCCAGGCTTTCATGTTACGCTTTGCTACATCTTGAACAATTTTACAAGGTCATCATTCTAATATAACTACTCATATGAAATGCTTAGTCATTATTCTAAAACCTAGACCAATGTGGTAAGGGTAGCACCATTGGCATAGTAAGAAATTGTACCTGGAATCTACACTAGTTAGACCAAGGAAATGGAGCTTAACTAAAGGCAGTTTTTGCAGCCTTATAAAGTAATTATACGGGAGGTTGGTAGTGACATAATTTGAGGTATTAGAGACTTGGTAAGCTCCTGCTCATGGCTTCCTGAAACCTGCAACCTGAAAGGACCTCACCTGGACAGGTAAAATGCCATCTCCTCCAGCTGGGGCAGTGTTCTGTAAAGAACAGGAGAAAGTCAAGAAGCCACATTCACCTCATCTCCCTTAGGTGAGGTATATGAGCATCCAATGCTAAGAATGTATCCTTTGCTCTTGTAATATCATTTGCTCTTATAAGCTTATACCAGCTCATAAACAACATAAATTGATTTCTCATAGCCCTGGATGACAAAAAAAATCACCCAACCCCCAGTGCTAAACTTAGTGTGCAGTGGTACTTATAAGGTGCTGAATTTCCCTGTTTAACTGATTCTGTTTTATTGAGATTTCAGCCCTTTGAGAGTATATACTAATGAGATATCCTTCTCACAGATTCCCCCAGAAGGATAAAGCAATGAGAAGCTTGAACCTAGAGCTATCCCTCTTTATTAAGGGCTTTTTAAATATTGGAATTCTGTCTGTACTATAAATTTCATTTTATTACTGACTTACAACAAGATTGTTCTATAAACCTCTGGCTAGACCGATTTTATATAGTTTTGCAAAATTGTCATCTCTTCTATTTGAAAGAATATAAATGCATAGAATTATATACATAGTGTTACATATACACACACACTAGTTTTCTACTGTTGCATAACAAATTGCAAACTTACCACAAACTTACAACAGTAAATAATACAGATTATTATCTACAGTTTCCATGGGTCAGGTATCCAGCATATTTTAGCTGGGCCCTCTGTTCAGGATCTCAAAGGTTGAATAAAATCAAGACGTCAGCTGAGCCATGTTCTCATCAGGAGACTCTGGGGAGGAATATTCTCCTGAGCTCATTCAGGTTGTTGGCAGAATTCAGTTCTTGTGGTTGTAGGACTAAAGTCTGCATTCACTACTAGCAACTGTTGGCCAGGAATCAATCTCAGCTCCTAGAGGTCACTCAAATTCATCAATTTGTAGGTTCCTCCTTCTTCAAGCCATCAGTGATACACTGAATTTCTCTCATTCTTTAAATCTCTGACTTCTGCTTCCCCAATAAGCCAGAGATCTATAAAATCACTTTTTCATGTAACATAATGTAATAAAGGGGTAACAGTAGAGGGCAGAGATTAAGGGGCTATTTAGAATACTGTCTACCACAATCCACCCTGTAGTTCCCTGATTCATCATGTCCATAAATTTCCCACATTCCCATTAGAGTATCAACTCAAAATCAAAAATTCTCATCTAAATCTCAATAGCTCATATGCCTCAAATCCCATCACATAAATCATGTAGAAATCAGGAGAGGATGGGGCTCTAGGGTAATCCATAATAACAGTTCCCAGGCAGGCACAATTCCTCTCTATCTATGGACCTGTAAAACTAAAGAGACATGTTATGATCCTCCATACTCCAAACATACAATAGTGGGGCAAACATAGGATAATAGTTATACACATTGCAATTCAAAAAAGGCATGATATTTAGACTTTATTGATGTCATGGAACTTTTAGGAGGAAATTGGTATTCCACTGGGCCCTGATACTAAAGATGAGGTCTGGGTCACCCTAGCTATTTCCTACCCACTCACCACCTCTCCCGCCATGCCTGCCTTTTCCTTCTCTTCTCTGCAGGATGAGGCAGACAGGCCTGGGTGAAGGAGTACCTCCTGGCAAGTATGGGAACTATGGCTATGCTAACAGTGAGTATAGTGCCTGTGAGGAAGAAAATGAGAGACTCACTGAAAGTCTGAGAAGCAAAGTCACTGCTACAAAATCTCTTTCCATTGAAGTGGACCATGAAGCTAAAATCAAAATAAATTATTAGCTGAAATGAACTCATGATTTGACTCTAAAGTGAAGTGATGCAAGTAACTGTGAGTTTGGAATTTGTTCCAATTTAATGACTTGAAGTACCATTTTGATAAAAATCAACATCAAAACATTCCTCATTTTCAAATACTGTTGGGAGCAGGCCCCCCAAAATTTGGCCATAAACTGGCCCCAAAGCTGGCCATAAACAAAATCTCTGCAGCACTGTAACATGTTCGTAATGGCCCTAACGCCAACGCTGGAAGGTTGTGGGTTTACGGGAATGAGGGCAAGGAACACCTGACCCGCCCAGGGTGGAAACCCACTTAAAGGCATTTTTAAGCCACAAACAGTAGCATGATTGATCTGTGCCTTAAGGACATGCTCCTGCTGGAGTTAACTAGGCCAACCTATTCCTTTAATTCGGCCCATCCCTTGGTTTCCCATAAGGGATACTTTTGGTTGATTTAATATCTATAGAAACAATGCTAATGACTGGTTTGCTGTTAATAAATATGTGGGTAAATCTCTGTTCAGGGCTCTCAACTCTGAAGGCTGTGAGACCCCTGATTTTCCACTTCAACCTCTATATTTCTCTGTGTGTGTCTTTAATTCTTCTAGCGCCACTGGGTTAGGGTCTCCCTGACTGAGCTGGTCTCAGCAAGTGGTGCCCATTCATGGGGGCTCGAATCCAGGTTGAAGGGTCACTGGAGCGATGGTTGGAATGGAAAACTAGCTGGAGGACACCCGAGTACTCTTGAAGCAATCCCCATGGTGAGTAAGAAGGGGAGCTCGGAAGCGTCAGGGCAACAATGGGACAAGTGTGGGGTCTGGTTTGTTCCATCTTGGAACTTTTTCACACTGATGATGAGGAGGAAGGAGAGTATAGCGAAGTAACAGAAGAGGTTACAGAACATGTTTATTTACCAGGTAAAGCTAAAGCGGCAAAGGAAGGAGAGGTTCATCCCTACCCTTCTGTACCCCCTCATTGTTATTTTGAAGAAAAAGACCCTCCAGATCTTTCTTTTCCGGAGGACACTGGGAAAATGTAGTTGCCCCAGTGACTGAGCAGTGCCTCAAGCGACCGCTCTTAGTTCTGTTCAGGCAGGAATTCAGCAAACTAGAAGAGAGGGTGATTTAGAGGCTTGGCAGTGCCCTGTTAGAATACATCCCCCAGATCAACAGGGGAATATTATAGCTACATTTGAGCCTTTTCCTTTTAAATTTGGGAAAGCACATTTAGTTGATTATATCAAGGCCTGTGATGGTATCGGAGGTAATCTGCATAAAGCTACTTTGTTGGCACAGGCAATGTCAAGACTGAGAGTGGATAAAGAAAATACTCCATTTCCTGGAGCTTGTTTTAACTGTGGGAAGCATGGTCATACTAAAAAAGAATGTAGAAAAAATCAGCAAGTCAGGCCACCAGATAGGGGAAAAAAGAAAACTGTTGAGCCTGAAATATGTGCCAAGTGTAAAAAAGAAAAACATTGGGCTACTCAGTGTCACTCTAAGTTTAATAAAGATGTGAACCCGATTTTGGGAAACACCATGAGGGTCCCATCCCGGACCCCATTCTAAACAGGGGCATTTCCAGCTCAGGCCATTCCCTCACCCCTGTACAATGTCTGTCCCCCACCATAACCAGTAGTGCTGCAGTAGATTTATGCTGCACAAAAGCTGTGAGCCTTCTCCCTGGGGAACCCCTGCAAAAGGTCCCAGCAGGAGTCTGTGGACACTTGCCAGCAGGGACAATAGGATTACTTCTAGGCAGGTCTAGTTTAAGTTTAAAAGGGGTACAAATACATACAGGAATCATTGATTCAGATTACAATGGGGAAATTCAAATTGTTGTATCTACTTCTGTTCCCTGGAAAGCAGAGCCAGGAGAGTGTATAGCACAGCTCCTGATTGTTCCATATGTGGGAATGGGAAAAAGTGAAATTGAACTAACAGGAAGATTTGGAAGCACAAATAAACAAGGCAAAGCAGCTTATTGGGTAAATCAAATTACTGATAAATGCCTTACCTGTGAAATAACTATTCAGGGAAAGAAATTTAAAGGTTTGGTAGATACAGGAGCAGACATTTCAATCATCTCTCTACAGCACTGGCCATCCGTGTGGCCAATTCAACCCTCTCAATTTAACATAGTTGGAGTTGGTAAAGCCCCTGAAGTATATCAAAGTAGCTATATTTTCCATTGTGAAGGGCCCGATGGACAACCTGGGACTATTCAACCAATTATAACTTCTGTACCTATACATTTATGGGGAAGAGATTTATTACAACAATGGGGAGCACAAGTTCTAATTCCAGAACAATTATATAGCCCTCAAAGTCAACATTTGATGCATGAAATGGGGTATGTCCCTGGTATGGGACTGGAAAAAAATTTGCAAGGTTTGAAGAAACCGCTTCAAGTGGAAAAACAAAGTCCCCGCCAAAAGTTAGGAAATAATTTTTGATGGCAGCCATTGTTAAGCCTCCAGAACCTATACCTTTAAAATGGTTAACAGATAAGCCAATTTGGATAGAACAATGGCTGCTAAGTAAAGAGAAACTGGGGGCTTTAGAGAAATTAGTTACTGAACAATTAGAAAATGGGCACATAGCTCCGACATTTTCCCCTTGGAATTCTCCAGTTTTTGTAATTAAGAAAAAATCAGATAAATGGAGAATGCTAACTGACTTAAGAGCTATCAATTCAGTTACACAACCTGTGGGAGCATTACAGTCAGGATTGTCTTCTTCTGCTATAATTCCAAAAAATTGGCCTTTAATAGTCATAGATTTTAAAGACTGTTTCTTTACTATCCCTTTAGCTGAGAAAGACTGTGAACGGTTTACATTTACAATTCCTGCAGTATACAACCTGCAGCCTGCTAAGCGTTATCACTGGAAAGTGTTGCCACAGGGCATGTTAAACAGTCCAACAATTTGTCAGATGTATGTGGAGCAAGCAATTGAACCTGCTCATAAAATATTTTCACAGTGTTACATTATTCAATATATGGATGATATGTTTTGTGCTGCCCCTACTCGAGAAATATTACTCCAATGTTATGATCACTTGCAAAATTCAATTTCTCATGCTGGTTTAATTATAGCTCCTGACAAAATTCAGACTACTACTCCTTACTCCTACTTGGGGACCTTAGTAAATGACACTACCATTGTGCCACAGAAAGTAACCGTATGTAAGGATCAATTAAAAACATTAAATGACTTTCAAAAATTACTAGGGGACATTAATTGGATATGACCTATTCTAGGAATTCCTACCTATGTCATGAGTAATCTGTTTTCTATCCTTAGAGGAAATCCTAATCTCACTAGCCCTTGGCAATTAACAAAGGAGGCTGAGACAGTGTTACAACTAATTGAGAAGCAAGTCCATAAAGCTCAAATAAATAGAATAGATCTAGAGAAGACTCTAGATTTGCTAATTTTTTCAATTCAGCATTCACCTACTGGTGTTATTGTCTAAGAACAGGACTTAGTAAGAGTGACTTTTTCTTTCACATACTAATTCACGGACTCTAACTCCTTATTTAGATCAAATTGCTACTATGTTAGGGATTAGGAGAACTTGGATTGTTAAATTACATGGATATGATCCTGGAAAAATTATTGTCCCTCTCATGAAAGCACAAATACAGCAAGCTTTTGTAAATAGTCTTACTTGGCAAACCCATTTAGCTGACTTTGTGTGTATTCTCGATCATTATCCTAAAATTAAGCTGTTTCAGTTTTTGAAATTAACTAATTGGATTCTCCCTAAAATAACTAAATTTAAACCAATTGAAGGTACTGAGAATGTTTTTACAGATAGGTCTAGTAATGGTAAAGCTTCTTATTTTGGATCAAAAGGTAAAGTTTACCAGACACCCTATACTTCAGCTCAAAAAGCGGTGCTTGTACCTGTAATTGAGGTATTGACTGCTCTTGATATGCATATTAATGTGATTTCTGATTCTTCATATGTGGTTCATTCCACACAGTTAATTGAAAATGCTCAGTTATGATTTCATACAGATGAACAACTGATGACTTTATTTACCCAATTGCAAACAGCAGTTAGAAGTAGAATGCATCCTTTTTACATCACTCACATTAGGGCTCATACACCTCTTCCAGGACCTTTGACTGAAGGGAATCAAATGGCTGATTGCCTAGTTGCTAATGCAATATCTAATGCTAGATACTTCCACAATTTAACCCATGTTAATGTCTCTGGTCTCAAATGCAGATACAGCATTACCCGGAAAGAAGCTAAAGCTATTAACTAGCGATGCCCAACTTGTCAAATGGTACATTCCTCATCTTTTACAGGAGGAGTTAATCCTCGAGGACTGGAACCTAACTCTCTTTGGCAAATGGATGTCATACATGTTCCCTTGTTTGGGAGACTAGCTTATGTACATGTATGTGTGGATACCTTTTCTCATTTTGTCTGGGCTACATGCCAATCAAGAGAGTCTTCTGCCTGTGTTAAACACCACCTTTTGCAGTGTTTTGCAGTGATGGGCATTCCAGCTTCTATTAAAACAGATAGTGCCCTAGGCTATACTAGCCAAGCTCTAGTTACATTTTTCTCTATGTGGAATATTAAAAACATTACTGGTATCCCATACAATTCTCAAGGACAAGCCATAGTGGAAAGAATGAATCTTTCCCTAAAACAGCAGTTGCAAAAGCAGAAAGAGGGAAATAAATAATATGGAACCCCACAGATGCAACCAAATTTAGCATTATTAACTTTAAATTTTTTCAGCCTGCCCAAAGGCCAGATATTATCAGCAGCTGAACAGCATCTACAGAAACCAGTTAAAAAGACGGAAGCAGAACAACTGATTTGGTGGAGAGATCCAATAACAAAAATTTGGGAAATAGGTAAAATAATTACTTGGGGTAGAGGTTATGCTTGTGTTTCTCCAGGCCAAAATCAACAGCCGATTTAGATACCATCAAGACACCTGAAACCTTATCGTGAGCCAGAAGCCGAGGAAGAGATTCTGGGAGGATCCCGAGGATTCCCTAGTTGCAGCCATGTCAAGACTGATGCTAAAGAGGACTCCAACTGTCACAAGCAACACCTGTTGAACACAGCCACTCATCTGGGGACAGATCAAGAAGCTGTCACAGATGGCAGAAGAAAACCTGAGGAAAGCAGGACAACCAGTCACAATGAGTAATTTAATGGTAGCTATGACAGCAGTTATCACCACTGCTGTGAGTATTCCTTCAACAAGGGCTGACACAGAGACCTAGATGTAATCACTCTATAACACAGTTACACATGCTTTCTGATCTCAGTATTTACCATAATAAATCTGCTCCTATAATTGAGGTATGCCGCCCTCAAAAACCTTTTTGTCCTATTATGTGGAACCATGGCAGTATAGTGGCACCTCAGCCTCAAATGATACAGCTCATTGTAGGAGCTAAACATAAGGATTTGTGGAAACTATTAATAGCTCCTAATAAGATCAAAATTTGGGAAAGAATAAAAAAGCATCTAGAAAGACACTCTACAAACTTGTCTTTGGATATTGCAAAATTAAAGAACAAATATTTAAAGCATCCCAGGCACACCTGACCTTAATGCCAGGAACTGGAGAGCTTGAAGGAGTTACAGACAAATTAGCAGTTAGTAACCCATTAAAATAGATAAAACCACTTGGAAGCTCTGTGATGTCAATGACGATTGTGCTTTTAATCTGTGTTGTTTGTCTTTGTATAGTCTGCAGATGTGGATCCTGACTCCTGCGAGAAGTAGCTCACCATGACAAAGCTGCCCTACATTTGTCGATGTGCAAATCAAAGAAGGGGGACATGTTGGGAGCAGGCCCCCCAAAATCTGGCCATAAACTGGCCCCAAAACTGGTCATAAACAAAATCTCTGCAGCACTGTAACATGTTCATAATGGCCCTAACGCCAACGCTGGAAGGTTGTGGGTTTTCCGGGAATGAGGGCAAGGAACACCTGGCCTGCCCAGGGTGGAAAACTACTTAAAGTCATTTTTAAGCCACAAACAATAGCATGAGCAATCTGCTCCTGCTGCAGTTAACTAACCCAACCCATTCCTTTAATTCGGCCCATCCCTTCGTTTCCCATAAGGGATAATTTTAGTTAATTTAATATCTATAGAAACAATGCTAATGACTAGTTTGCTGTTAATAAATATGTGGGTAAATCTCTGTTCAGGGATCTCAGCTCTGAAGGTTGTGAGACCCCTGATTTCCCACTTCACACCTCTATATTTCTGTGTGTGTGTCTTTAATTCCTCTAGCACTGCTGGGTTAGGGTCTCCCCGATCGAGCTGGTCTCAGCAAAATACTATGACCTTTTCCGTTGAAGATTGCTGAACTTTGCTTATTTTATAAATCACATTAGATAATATAGTGCTCTTTGTTTTAGTTTTATTTTGCTTGTTTATTTTTGAGACAGGGTGTCACTCTGTCACCCTAGCTGGAGCGCAGTGGTGCCATCATGGCTCACTGTAACCTTGACCCTCTGGGCTTAGGTTATCCTCCCACCTCAGCTCCCTGAGTAGCTGAGACTACAGTCACGTGCACGCCACCAAGCCCAGTCATTTTTTGTATTTTTTGTAGAGACAGGGTAATGTGGTTAGGCTTTGTGTCCCCACTCAAATCTCATCTTGAATTGTAATCCCCAGGTGTTGAGGGAGAGGTGTGGTGGGAGGTGAGTGGATCATGGGGGCAGATTCCCCTATGCTGTTCTTATGATAGTGAGTTCTCATGAGATATGATGGTTTTATAAGGGACTCTTCCCCCTTTACATGCACATCTCTCTCCTGCTACCCTGTGAAGAAGGTGCCTCTTTCCTCTCTTGCTTTGGTTGTAAGTTTCCTGAGACCTCTGCAGCCATGCAGAACTGTGAGTCAAATAAACCTCCTTTGTTTATAAATTGCCCAGTCTCAGGTAGTATCTTTATAGAAGTGTGAGAACAGACTAATACACAGGGTTTTACTATGTTGCCCAGCCTGGTCTTGAACTCCTAAGGTCAAGCAATCCACCCAGCTTAGCCTGCCAAGTGCAGGGATTACAGGTGTGAGCCACGGTCCCCAGTTTAAAGTAATCTTTGAGTACTGTTTCTTAATTATTCATCTTAGTTCCTGTTTTCAAGGGTGTTAAGAAGGTGTGGTGCCACCAATTTTTTTTCTATTGTTTGCTGTCAAATTAAGTAGCATTATAATATTCTGTTGTTTTCATAAATGCCTGAAGAGCCTTATTCTAAGCTCTTGAGATAGTGAACCTGTTTGTGACAGAATGGCAACTGACTTTTCTTCAACTGTTGTAAGCTGTAATTATGTACTCCCCTTTCCTCCTTTATTTAGTTAAAATTGTAGGCTGATTTCTTATCTAAATATTCCTAGTTTTTTCTGATGATGACCCTTTTCCTCCTTTGCCTGAAGACCTCATTCTTTAAGTAAAGCTTTTTATTTGTGACATATTTCAAATAGGCCCCAATGCACATGTGTGTCAGTATAGTTGTTTCATGTAAATGTTATAAATTCCATTGACTTGACTTATAATAGTTTTATCATTTTGGCTAGTTAGGTAGATCATCTGATTATCATTGATGACAGAAAAATGTGAAGTTAAGTAATTACTAAACTCTGAATGGAAATAAAGTGTTCAAGAAACTCAGGCATTGAACTTGGAGGTAAGAGTACTGTTGCTTTAATCCAATGTATTTGTTGATGGAAAGCAAAACATAAAGGTGACTGTTGAGTAAAAAGAAATAGTAAAATATTGCTAAATAGTTTGCATTGATACTATTTTGAAATTTACCCATTTATAAGTTCTAAAAATAAATTTTTAAATAAAATATATTAATAAAAAAATAAAAAGGGAGAGAGGTGGAAGGCAAAAACGAGACAGAAATCCAAAGCGACTTTGAAATACAACCACACAAACTCCAGCTGGGGTTCTTTCATTAGGTTTATTATTCCAGGCCTGGGACTAACCTGCCATGGTTCTCAAATCTGCACCCTGGGATCTTGGTTCAGCCTTCTGGGTTCTTGATTCTGCCCTCTGAGTCATCCTTCCATTATCAAGAAAGGAACATGTTTTCAGCTAAGTTGTTTTATTAACTTGCTTCCTGACAATAACATTGGCATATGGGAGAGCCCCAAGAGTTTTCTTTCATTTTGTACTTCCTCAGTTCTTTCAGTCCACTCTAGTAACATTTCTGTTGATGTAATGTTCTGAAAAACATTATAATCCTTACTAGTTTCCCAGGGCTCCTGTAACAAGTTACACAAACTAGGTGGCCTGTGACAAGTAAAATGTATTCTCTCATAGTTTTGGAAGCTATAAAACTTAAATCAAGGTATCAGCAGAGCCATGCTCTCTCTGAGGGCTCTAGAGGAGAGTCCTTCCTTGTCTCTTCTAGCTTTTAGTAATTGCAAGCAATCCTTGACTTATAGAAGCATCACTCTAATCTCTACCTGTCTTCACATGTTGTTTTTCTCTCTGCATGCTGCATGTATGTGTCCAAATTTCCCTCTTCTTATAAGGACACCACTAATTAGATTAAGGCCCACTCTAATGCAGTATGATCTCACCTTAACATGACTACATGTGCAAAGACCTTATTTTCAAATAAGGTCACATTCATAGGTCCAAGGAAGACATGAATTACAGGAAGAAACTGTTCAACTCACTGAATGGTCCTTGCCTAAATTTTTCAGAGTTTCACTCCATTAGACAAAAGACCGCAAACATTTTTGAGATGATCCCTGCTCTGTCTTTGGCTTCTATTGAGATGATTGAGGGACAGCACTCCTAAGCTTCTGAGAGGCCCTCTAGTCTCACTGATAGGATCTGTGAGTCACAACTTTAATATCTTAGAAGAGCCTTTTCTATGACAGAACACTTTAACCTTTTAGTCTTCCTGAGGCTTCAGTGAAAGTTGGACAGCTGCACAATCTTTCTTTTCTCTATACCATCCTTTCAGAAGCCATTTCTGACTCCCAGCATTTCTTACCATCTGGAAAGGCTGAGCAGTCTCAAACTTCTCCAGTCTTAATCCCTTTATGTTTACCAGTTTTTCCCTCCAGTTATTTTTTTCCTCACATTTTAGTATAAGTAGTAAGAGAGAAATAAGCCAGCACCTTTAACACTTTTCTTGCAAATCTCCTCAGCTATATATCTAAGTTTGTCGTTTACAAATTCTGCTTGCCACATAACTGCAGGACACAATTTTTCTAAGCTTTCTATCACCACATAGCAAGGATTCTCCTTCCTCCATTTCCAATAACATGATTCTCACTTTGTTCTGAGTCTTCCCCAACAGTATTCTAAAAGCCCAGATTTCTAATTAAAGTCTGTTCATGATGATTTAGGCTTTCTCTAAGCAATTTAGGTTTGCTCTATAATGCTCTTCACCTCCTTCTAAGCTCTCACCAGTTGTATCTTTAACATCCATATTTCTACTAACAGTCTGTTTGAGACAATTAAGCCTTTCTCTATCATGTTGCTCAAAATTCTTCTAGCCTCCAGCTACTGCCTAATCCCAAATCCATTTCCACCTTTTAGGTATTAATTACAGCAGTATCAACTTTCGGTATCAAAATCTGCATTAGTCTCTATTGCTGTGTAACTGTCATAAGCTTAGTAGCTATAAACAATACGTATTTATTATCTTACATTTTTCATGGGTCAGGAGTCTGGCACATTTTAACTGGGTCCTTTGTTTAGGATCACAAAGGCTGGAATCCAGATGTTGGCCAAGCTGGAGGTACTGTATAGGATTTGCTTCCAAGTTCAGTCAGGCTGTTGGGCAGAATACAGTTCTTTTTGTTGGTAGGACTGAGATTTCCATTTGCTTGCCGACTATTGGCTAGGGGGTCACTCTCCACTCCTAGAGGTCACTCACATTTCTTAACTTATGGCTCCTCCCATCTTCCAGCAAGCAATGGCATTTTGAATGCTTCTCCTGATTTCAATCTCTGAATTCTGCTTCTCCAACTAGCCAAATAAACCTCTCTGCTTTTAAAGAGTTCATGTCATTAGGTTAGGCTTACCCAGATAATCTACTTGTCTTAGGGTCAACTGATCAGTAACTTGATTACCTCTGTAAAATTCTTTTTGCTGAGTAACAACATAATCACAGGAACAACTAGAGGGTGGAAATCATGGAGGGCTAACTTAGAATTATGACTATCACACATTCTTACACCAAAAATACTCTATACTAATAGTGGCAACTATGAGTTTTCATTCTTTTCTGCATTTTTAATTTGTATAATTTTTTAAATCATATAACTCCAATGAGGAAAAATGCAGAACTACATTATTATGAGAATAGTTCAAATCATAGTGGCTTTGCAGAATCTTGGAGCTATCTGCTTGTCCATTTGCAGTGACTCCAACTGCATGAAGTACTGATTACAAAAGATAGAATCATTCATTTTTAGAAAGATAGTTTTGTTCCATCGCAAGCTTTTTCTACAAGTACACACATGTTTCTAATAAAATAAATTTATTGTTAATGACGAGGTTTGAAAATAGGTTATATAAAGGTATGCCTAGCTTCTTACTCTGCTTCTATAGCAAAAGAAGTCAAAATGCTGAGGGCCCATGAGCTATATAACCAAGTAGCTGAAATAAAACTTCCAACTGAAACAGCAGATCAGGATTGTATAATGCAATTGAATTTCAGCTTTTTCACTCAGGCACCAAATGTTTACTGAGCTCCCACTGTACACAGAGTACTTGGGTACAGAGATACAGATGGCACCACCCTGAACCCAAGTGAAGAGCTCAAAATTTCTCATTTTGCCCAGCAGATAAGTTTCTTATTTCATTTAAGTGAGTCAAAGTTATACTTTAAATATTAACTGTCAGATTTCAGAGGGTATTTGAAAGATCCTAAAAATATTTTTATAATTAAACAAGAAGAAAACCTGTATTCCAGTCAATGTTTATTCCCTGCATCTTATAAAACTTACGTTTAAAAAAAAAGAATCAGGCAAATTGAAATTTTCCTTTCAACATGACCCTTGATCAGACATTCTTTTGGCTATTTTGACAAAAAAGAATCAGTTAAAGACTGGGTCACATTCCTTTAAGGTCACATCTCTTTGTCATCATCATCTCTTCTTTGGCAACATACAGTAGTTACTTCCAAATGCCAATTACTTTGAAAAGATCTTGGCTTAACCTTAGTCTAACCCAGCCAACCCTCCAAGTCAGCCCAGCAGCAATGCTGGCAGACCTTGGAAAAATGGAACACTGGGCTGTTCATGGGCTGTTTCCACAGAGTACATCATGTTTCATAGGGGAAATACGAGTAGTCACTTGGAAGGCCTCCCTCTTGAGGAGTGAAACGTTATGCCACAGCCTGGTATTTCAACCTATCTTCAAACTTTTTGGCTTAATGAATTCCTAAACTTTATATTCAGTTCTGTTTTCCACCTGCTTACAATTCTTAATCCTGCACAGCAACTTATCTGATCAGGATTGGAGCAAGTGGAGAAGGACTATTAAAGGGACCCAAAGTGGGTCGGTGGCCCTGGAACGGGGCTGTGGCGCAGGGATCAGGCTGCAGTGGCTACTGGGCTGATGAGTGAGACTCTGGCTACATTAACAGCTCCACTGAGATTCCCAAATTCCTAATCACACCTGAAATTGCACTAGAACTGCTGATGGCTGTGAACTTCCTAGATTGTTAAAGAAAATAAATTATGCTGTGAACAAAAGGGAGTCAAAGGAAGTCTGTGGGAGCTGAGGAGAGGGAAAGGAAAAAAGCCCAGTCTGACAGATGGGGTTTCTTTTTGCACTCACCCTTTCTATTCCCCTTCCCCTTTAACCTTTTTCCCAGTTTAACCATCCTTCACTATCTTCCTTCCCTTCCAAGAGATCTTCCTTATGTAGCACCACCAGTTCCCAAAGGCTGCCCAAGTAGCTCCAGCTTTTTATCCCCTACCTCTCCTAACGCTGCAGATGGTAAACACAGTCATGCTGAGCATTCATGGGCTTCCCTTGGTTAAAAGCCACAGCTTTCCATTAATTTACTGATTTCATTCATTTATTCAAAGGACATTTACCAAGTGCCTCCTAGGTGTCAGGCCCAGGGCTAGCTGCTTAGAATAAGGAGAGGAACTAGATTGGGTCTCTTCCCTCAAGAGACGGAGGAAACACTCATAAACACAAGGGTCTATAACGGTAATGCATTACATTTTTATGCAGTAAATTGGAGAAAGAGTGGATTCATCTTGATGGTGCACTAAGCGGGGCTAATTTCTAACTCTGCTCCCTTAAAAAAAATGCAATATACTAAAACAAAGAAACAAACTAACAAACAGCCAGTTCAATCCAATCAGGTATAAGACAGCAAGAATTTCACAAAGATATCCAGGAGGTAGGTTGAATTTGAGGCAGGACTGTTTGCAAGGGAAGAATCACAAGTGGAACAAGTATGCTTTGAGAAAGAAGTCTGTGTGCCAGGAGAAATGGGAGCCAAGGTTGTGAAAGAGGTGCACTGCAGGAAGACTTGTGACATACTGGTGACCTTGGTACTTTCTTTGTTCAAAGAGAAGGAAATATGAAATGAATTTAAGTTCGAAAATACAGAAGGCGAGGTATGCACCAACGCATTTTTTCATTGCTTATCTTGACTAAAAATAACACAATGTGGTCTCTTTGCAAGTCAATACATAGAACATGGAGACAGAGTTGGAGAGACCATCCCCTTCCCCAACATCCCTGTAAAACATTTGAAAAAACTTGATATTCCCCTGCGTTGTTAGACCGCTCTTTGTAACAGTGTTATAAAAACCCTTTCCGGCCGGGCGCGGTGGCTCAAGCCTGTAATCCCAGCACTTTGGGAGGCCGAGAAGGGCGGATCACGAGGTCAGGAGATCGAGACCATCCTGGCTAACACTGTGAAACCCCGTCTCTACCAAAAAAAAAAAAAAAAAAACTAGCCGGGCGAGGTGGCGGGCGCCTGTAGTCCCAGCTACTCGGGAGGCTGAGGCAGGAGAATGGCGTAAACCCGGGAGGCAGAGCTTGCAGGGAGCTGAGATCCGGCCACTGCACTGCACTCCAGCCTGGGCGACAGAGCGAGACTCCGTATCAAAAAAAAAAAAAAAAAAAAAAAAAAAAAACCCTTTC
>NC_037668.1:96101517-96231141 GCF_003255815.1 Theropithecus gelada | reverse complement strand
GAGTGACCGGCGCACGCCGGGCGGCGCGCCGTGGGGGGCGGCCCGCCCCCGCCCCACCCCCCCCCACCCGGGGCGAAAAGCGAGACTCCGTAAAAAAAAAAAAAAAAAAAAAAAAAAAAAAAAACCCTTTCCATGGAAAGATCTCCCATTCAAACATTTTTTACTGCTAGCAAGCAAGGACACATACTGCCATAGCAACCTAATTCTAGGCTTGAAGGCCATGAGCTTGAGAGACCATTTTTAAAGTTGCGTGTTAGAACCTGTAATAGAAGTGATAAAAAGAGGGGGAAGCTAGAAATAGCACAGATGCCATAAATGTATAGAAATGTATTCTAATCAAGTCTTCTTAACTCCTGGTGAGGTAGACTCTACCATTGGCAAAGTGTTGTGGGCTCTTCCAATATGCCAATCACAGACCTGTAGGTGTAACCTTCCACATTCCCTGCATTCCAGGGGTCTCCTTTTCCAGAATGAGAAATGTAAATTCAGTGAGGCAGAAAAGAGAGGCTGGATAAATCTTTGTTGAATAAATGACAATTTATAATTTTTATTAAAATAGAATAGTCATACAGTAGTAATATTGAGCATGATGTGCCAGGTGTTTATTCAATACCAATTCTTCCTTATCTACATTTTATAAATGAAGGGATTTAGGTCATATTATAGCAAAGTTTGGACTAATTTAAGCCAAGTTGGCCCAATTCCCACCCCCAATATTGAGTCACCTGATGTTTGTAGTCTAGTGCCAGAGGCCAATGAGGAATTTTATTCGGTGCTTCTGCCGTTAAATAAGAAGTGAAAACTAAGGGCCTAAGGTTGAAGCTGGCGGCGCTGCTGGAACTGACCAGGGATGTCCAGAAGAAGCCAGAGGGGAGGAGGGACTGGGAATGATGGGTGGGAGGAGTAGTGGTTGGAGGTGAGCCTGGCGGGTGGCACGGAGCCAAAATCAGGAGAAGGCTGGAGACCGAGGCTCCAAGACCCTCAGCTTCCCGCAGGCGGTGTGGGCGGGGACCGCCCTGCAGGGATGCTAGCAGTAGGGGCGAGCCTGTGGCTGCAGCTGGTGCCATCTCTCCCCGCTGCGTGGGGCCGGGGCTGGGGCGGCAGCGAGGGTCACACAATCCCCAGAGGGAGTGTGACCAACGAGCGAGAGAAGCTCTTTAGCAAGTTACTAACTTCCCTAAGCCTCACTTTCCTATCGATAAAAAGGGTGATATGAAAGTAACTACCGCAGGAGGTAAGATGAGGATTGAATGAATCATATAAAAATGCAGGGGTTTTGGAGAGCAAAAAGTCAAATATCCCGCAATTTCTTTTTTCTTTTTTTCTTTCTTGAGACGGAGTCTCACACTGTCGCCCAGACTAGAGTGCAATGGTGCCATCTCGGCTCACTGCAATTTCCGCCTCCCGAGTTCATCAGCCGCCCAAGTAGCTGGGACTACAGGAGTGCGCCACCACGCCTGGCTAATTTTTGTATTTTTAGTAGAGACAGGGTTTCACCATATTGGCCAGGCTGGTCTCGAACTCCTGGCCTCGTGATCTGTGCTTTGGCTGGGATTACAGGCATGAGCCACCGCGCCTGGCCATATCCGCCATTTCTATGGTTCAGGGTAATACAGGTGAAAGCTGCTAGCGCAGAAGCCTGCCTGAAAGCCTATTTAACCAAAGGCTATGCTGCATTATACTAATGTAAGGGTATAGAATGCAAGCACATTCGACCTGAGGTCAAAGCAAGTCACAGAAGGCCAAGCCCAAGATAAATGAGCAGGGGGAAGAACATTCTTCCCATGAAGTTATAGAAAGGGAGTAAATATTTTTGAACAATAATATAATTTGCAACATTTCCAATTAGAAGACATCTGAGACTGTACTTCCAACCTGGGCTACACTGATTTAGCCTCAATAAGCTATAGCATTTCGTACTCCATCAAATGTTGGCTAAATCTTTGAAATCAATAAAACAATAATTAAATAAAGAACTATTGTATGTATAAATTTGTTTCTTGCAAGAAACAATTCTATCTTTGAGAAGTAAATAATCCAAATGAGAAGGAAAAAATCTTATTTCACTTACTTAGATTGAACACACTCAAGTTTTATCTGGAATTGGATGCCTTTTCTATGAAATATTTATATTAGTCGATTTAGTCATGGAGATGTGTATTTTTATTTTAATCATTAACCAAGATATTTGTTTGCTAGCTATAGGTTGTTTTAGGGTTTTGCTTTCTTCAGTTTTGTTTTAGACAAGGGTCTTGCTATGTTGTTCAGGCTGGAGTGCAGTGGCTGGCTAGTCACAGGCTTCATTCATCATCTTGATTACTCCCAGTTTTGGTGATTATAAATAAAATAATTATAAATATTTGTGTGTGGTGTTTTGTATGAACAACAGTTTTCAAATCAGTTGGGTAAATACCTAGGTGCACAATTGCTGCATTCTATGGTATCCTTAGTTTTGCAAGAAACTGCCAAAGCATTTGTACCGTTTTGCATTTCCACCAGCAATGAATGAGAATTTCTGCTGCATTCTCACCAGCAATTGGTATTGTCAGCTTTTCGGATTTGGGCCTTCCTAATATATATTTTTTCCATGATTTTACTTTCATCTTATTTGTTGAAATCTTATTTGTATTGATTTCTGCTATTTTGTTATTTGTGTCTACATATATCATGCATTTTCTTTGTTTCTATGTTTCTGCTTCACTGCTTTTGCTGTACTATGTAAATATTTTCTACTGCACCATTTACATTCATTTGTTGGGCGCTGTTAGGGACTGAATGTTTGTGTCCCCCCAAAATCCATATGTTGAAGCCCTAGCCCTGGATGTGATAGCATTTGGAGGTGGGACCTTTGAAAGGTAATTAGGTTTAGATGAGATCATGAGGTGGAACCCCATGATGGGATTAGTGTTCTTACAAAAAGAGGAAGAGAGACCAGAGCTTTCTCGCTGGCATGTGAGGACTCTGTCCATAGTTGCTGTCTATAGACCAGGAAGAGGGCCCTTGCCAGAAATCAAGTTAGCCAACACATTAATCTTATAATTCCCAGCCTCCAGAACTGTGAGAAATAAACATCTACTGTTTAGACTACCCAGTCTATGGTATTTTATTATGGTCACCTGAGCAGACTGATACAGACGCCTTTTACTATATATATTTTAGTTCTTTTCAGCCATTATTTCTTAAATATATTTTCTTCACTTTTTTTTCTTTTCTCTACTTCTGGGACATTGACGCTGGGTCGCTTGATGTTCCTCAATCTCTGAGACTCTTCATTTTTCTTCATTGCTTTTTCTGTAATTCCTTATAATTTTTCTGTAATTCCTTATAATTCTTGATCTATCATTGATTTCACTCATTTGTTTTATTCTGCCAGCTGAACTCTGCTATTGAAACCCTGTAGTGAATTTTTTATTTTAATTACTGTACTTTTCAACTTCAGAATTTCTATTCCATTTTTAAAATAATCTTATATCTTGATTCATATTCTCTACTTGATTATTTGTTATTGTCAGGCTTTCCTTTAGTTCTTAAATATTGTTTCCTTTATTTATTCAAACATATCTATACTAGTTATTTTGAAGTCTTGCTCCACCAAATCTAACATCTGTCCCATCAGAAACAGTTTCCATTGTTTTTCTTTCTGTGTATGGTCACATTTACCTGGTTTTTGTAAGTAATTTCTTTAATTGGACATTTTAGATAATATATTGTAGTAACTCTGGATTCATCTCCTCTCCAGGGTTAGTTGCTGTTGCTAATTTTTTGATTTGCTGAATGACTTGCCTGGATTAATTCTGTAGAATCTATCTGACAACAGTGTGCAGCCCCTGTTCTTTCTGTTCAAGTTCCTTTTTAAAATTTATTTTTGCTTAATTTTTAAATCTGGCTTCCCATGAGTCACTCCTGGATTAGCATAGCTTAATGGTCAGCCAAAAATTGATCAGAGGTTGCACATAAACATGTTGAGCCAGAAAGCTTTCTACTCCTTGCCAACAGATCTGTGTGTTTAAGGAATGTAATCAAGGCTGGGCATGGTGGCTCACACCCTGTAATCCCAGCACTTTAGGAGGCCAAAGCAGGAGGATCACTTGAGACTAGCAGTTTAAGACCATCCTGGACAACATAGTGAGACCCTATCTCATTTATTTATTTATTTATTTTTCTATATTCGAGAATGGGGTCTTGCTGTCACCCACGCAGGTCTCAAACTCCTAGGCTCAAGCTATCCTCCCACCTCTGCTTCCCTAAGTGCTGGGATTACAGTCTTTAGCCACCACTCCCAGCAGTGATTCCTTGTCTCTACAAAAAATAAAATAGAAAATTAGCCAGGCATGGTGATGTGCACCTGTAGTTCCAGCTACTCAGGAGGTAGAAGTGGGAGGACAGCTTGAGCCCAAGAGGTAGCAGAGGCCCTGAGCCATGTTTGTGCCACTGCACTCCAGCCTGGGCAATAGGGCAAGACCCTACCTAAAAAAATAACATAATAAAAAGGAATGTAATCAAAGTTCAGACAATTTGCAAGTCTGCCCTGGTTTATACTTTCTGCATACTCAAGGCTTCACGTTCATAAGGGACAGGTAGACAGCCAGGCCCTATCTGGTCCACCCTATGTGTACGCATGTCCTTCAGTATGCATACAGCCTTCCAAGCCGCCATGGAGAAGTGAATACTTGTGAAGGCCACTATCACTATCTCTATCTCTGGATTTCCCTTTTAATTTTCTGGCTGGTCTCTCAGTTTCTTGAGCCTGAGCCATGCCAAAACCTCAGATTAGCTGCAATGTTGCCCTTCTTAAATTGTGTGGTATTATTCCAGGATTTTTCCACCATCATTTTTGACAAAGGTCCTGAGTCAAATCTATGCTCCACTCCAAAGTCAATCTGCCTCCTGTATTAAGGAGGTCACCTGTCCTCATAGCTTGCCCTGCCCTGGTAAAATTACTGAACAGCAGAACTGGGGTGGGGAATGGCAGAAACCCCAGGACAGAGTGCCACAGATTCCCACCGTTCTTCCTGATGCTCAGTTTTTCTTTAATACATGCTTCTCAGTGAGATGGATGCCTTTCATCAGTTTCCAAAATCCTGAAGTGGTTGTTTTTGACAGTTTTTTTCTGGTTTTATATTTGCCTTTGGAAGACATGATTTTC
Source organism: Theropithecus gelada (assembly GCF_003255815.1). NCBI lineage: Eukaryota > Metazoa > Chordata > Mammalia > Primates > Cercopithecidae > Theropithecus > Theropithecus gelada. Next base: position 96,225,995 of record NC_037668.1, on the reverse strand, counting down.
CCATCTTCTCACTCATTCTAGAAGTCCCACCTAAAGTCAAAATTTTTGCTTTGGGCCAGAGTTCATTGTAACTTTTCATTATGACATATGAAAAAGGAAATTATATGTAAGACATATGGACAAAATTATGAATTAGGAGGTATTCCAAATTTTTAATAAAAAGATTCAATATGAAAAAGAACCTTAGATCCAAGGCAATTATGATTCAAATATCAGTGGAATTTTTGAGACAACTTGGTTAGACAGGGTGGATATTGGCACAGGGATAATGGTACAGGTTAGAAAGCCTATAGACAGATTGTAGCAGGTGAAATTCTAGGAATGACCCCCAATGACCCTGACTCTTCTGTAATACCTTCCTCTTTGAGCGGGGATGGAACATGAAAAGATCCTTTCCATGACTATGTTACATTTTATGGAAAAATACAGATTACCTGGGTAATCTTAATTACCTGAGCCCTTCAAGGGCAGATCTTTTTTTTTTTTTCTTCTGGCTGGCAGAAGAAGCGGAAGTTGGAGATTCCAAGTATGAGGGCATTTCGCATGCTCTTGCTGGCTTTGGAGATGCAAGAGTTCATATGCCAAGAAATATGTGTGGCTTTGAGTTGCATAGAGTGGCTCTAGCTCACAGCAGACAAGGAAACAGAGACCTCAGTCCAATAGCTTCAAGGAACTGGATTCTATCAGCAACCTGAAGGAGCTCGAAAGCAGATTATTCCCGAGAGTCCCCAGATAAGAGCCCAGCCTGGTCAACACCTTTATTTTGGCCTTGTTAAACACTCAGAATCCAGCTAAGCCTGCCTGGACTTCTTGTCTATAGAACTGTGAGGTAACAAGTAGATATTGTTTCAAACTCCTAAATTTGTGGTACTGTTTTATTCAGTAATTAAGGAGACTAACATAGAGACCTATACTTATGTATACTAGATATTCGATATTTGACACAGTTGGCTTTGCAGACCATTAGTGAAAGGAAGGACTATCCAATGAATAATTCTGGGACAAAGAGTTATATATAGAGAATAAAAACCTTGGATTTTGTCTTAGTCTGTTTTCTGTTGCTTATAACAGAATGCCTGAAAGTGGGTAATTCCCAAAGAAAAGGAATTTGTTTCTTCCAGTTATGGAGTCTGAGAAGTCCAATGACAAGGACCTGTATCTTGTGAGGGTTTTTTTGCTGGTGGGAATTCTCTGCAGAGTCCAGAGGTGGTACGGGACATCCCATGGCAAGAGGGTCTAAGCGTGTTAGATCAGGTCTCTCCTCTTCTTTTAAAGTCACCAGTTCCACCCTCATGATAACTTATTAATCCATTAACCCATTAATCCATTCATTAATCCATGAATGGATTAAACCAGAACCCACCTGACCCATCACTTCTTTTTTAGTATTTTTCGTTTGTTTGTTTTTGTACTTATTTTTATTTATTTTGTTTTTTGAGACAGGGTCTCACTCTTTCATCCACAGCACTCAAGCTGGAGTGCTGTGGCACGATCACTGTAACTTCAACCTCCCAAGCTCAAGTGATCCTCCCACCTCAGCCTCCAAGTTGCTGGGACTACGAGGGTGTGACCACCATGCCTGGCTAGTTTTTTATTTTTTGTAGAGATGGAGTTTCACTATGTTGCCAAGGCTGGTCTCAAACTCCTGGGCTAAAGCGATCTGCCTGGTTCCTCCTGCTAAAGTGCTGGGATTACATGTATGAGCCACCACACTGGCCCCCAATCACCTCTTAAACGCACCATCTCTTAATACTGCCTTGCTGGGGATTAAGTTTCAACATGACTTTCAGATCTGTACCTCAAAACATGACAAGAAACTAGAAACTTTAAATGCTTACAAGAAATTTTAGAAGAACTTCATGCGCTTGAAGTAAGGAAGAATTTTTCTTTCTTTCTTCTTTCTTTCTTTCTGTCTTCTTTCTTTCTTCTTTCTTTTTCTTCTTCTTCTTCTTCTTCTTTTTTTTTTTTCCAGAGTCTCATTCTTTGTCCCCGGCTGGAGTACAGTGGCACAATCTCGGTTCACTTCAACCTCTGCCTCCTGGGTTCAAGCAATTCTCCTGCCTCAGCCTCCTGAGTAGCTGGGACTACAGGTGTGAACCACCACACCCGGCTAATTTTTGTATTTTTAGTAGAGATGGGGTTTCTCCATGTTGGGCAGGCTGGTCTTGAACTCCTGACCTCAAGTGATCTGCTGTCCTCAGACTCCTAAAGTGCTGGGATTACAGGTGTGAGCCACCGTGCCCGGCCTAAGGAAGAATTTCTTAATTAAAGATGTATAAAATACACTAAAAGATTAAAAATTTACACACACACACACACAAATTAAATTCTACTTATCAATGGTCAGCATTTTAAAAAGAAATAGAAAGGGAGGAAAATGCAAGACCGCTGAGAAGCAGGAGTATATAGCGTCACAAGTGTCACAAGAGCAGTATGCTTGAAGAAAGAGGAGGTGGCCATCTGTGTTGAGCATGGCTGAGAGATGGGGTAAGAAGACAGCAAAGTGTGCAGTGTATGTTGAGATGCAAGACACGCAGGCAAGCTTAACAAGAGCAACTTCAACAGAGTAGGAGGAAACCCAGGGCAGTGCCTAGACAGCTGCTCCTCTTGCTGCTCACCCTTCCAGAAAATGCCATGCCTCCCACAGTGCCCTGGATGCCCCATCACTTGCGTATTCATAGCTACCCTAAAATACTTCAATATAGCATAGGTTTCTTTTTGCTTGTATTCTATAGCGGAAAATGTGGAATTATTACCTGTTTATTTACTTAGCTGATGGCACATACTTTTGACAATTCTATCATTTTTCTGACATTCCTCCCTCTCTGAGAAGATGAGAAAGAAAAATCATAATAAAATTGTGGCAATCCCTATCGTTGAGACAGGTCTTTATTGTTTCTCGTTAACCTGAGCTTTCTGGAGGGTCCAAGGATGAAAGCTTGAGGTGCAGCTAACCAGTGCTAAAATCCTAAACCTCACACTCTGTGTGTATGTGGCACACTCATGCACACACACACACACACACACACAAATGTGAAAGACTCTCTTTCCCTTCATCCTTTCCTTGTCTCTTGCAAGGTTGAACAGATTGGTCATTTTAATCCCATTACAACTTCAATAAAGAGAAGTCAGCCTAAAGAGTGGCAGGGAATGGGCACAGAAACCAGGTACTGTGCTCCCCTAGGGAGCGGCTGTGTCTCAACTCGTGAGATCTTGAAAATATTTCCCCCTTCCTAAAAATTATTCTCTTCCAGCAAAAATAGCTTCTAAATTATAGAAGCTCTGATGTGCACAAGGATTTCAAAATGTCCCTAATGAAGATCATAATTAAAATATTTAAATAGGTTTTTAATTTTCTTTCTGGGCTGTGTTATTTCCTAGTCCTCTTCAGGAGCTCCTATTGTTCAGTCCTGACAGAATCCTCTGTCAGAAATTATAGCCTGCTGCCTTTCAGCATCTTCATTAAAATGCAATGCTGCCAGATATATCTGCATGCATATGAATGAAGCATCTATAGAATAATTAAGTCATGAATAACACATTGCTGAGCATGGCTTTTCCTGAATAAGAAAAGAATGCTATTTATGAACCCAGAAATGTTATATTATATTAAAAAATAATTGGCAATAACAAGTAAGATTTGAGGATTCATTAATTTAAATTATGATTTCCCTGCTATAAACTCCATTTTTAATAAAATGGCAATTTATATTGGAAAACGAATGTGAACCTATATGCAATTTTTCTACATTTTGCTTAAAAGGCCACCCGAAAGCTTTTGGCAATGGGGGTTGCATAATTTGAAAATCTTTTATGTCTATCATAAACAAAAGGCCATTAGCATCACAGCAACTTAACAGGCCTGGGTTCAAACAAACAGTGACATATCAATGGAAAAACATAGACAGTATTTGTGATATTATAAAATATATATTTTTGGCTTTGTCCACGGTTTCTAGCTCACAGCTCCTATAGTCTTTATAATTTCCTAACTAGAATGATAAGGATATTTTTTGTTAAACTATTTGGCCTTTTGTCCTCGGTTCCAGAAACAGCTCCAGAATAGCTCCAGAGTGATGAAGGTGAAACCAGGCTTTCTGTTATTTATAACAAGCCCCTTTCAACCACACCTGAGACTACATTAATGAGATGATTTTTGGAAAATCCCTAGATAACTACAGGATGAAGGGCTGGTTGCCAGGGGGACTTACCGTGTGCTTAGAGGGTTGAGACTCACAGCCCCATACCCCACCTCACATCTGGAAAAGGAGAGGGGCTGAAGGTTAAGTTGAACACCAGTAGCCAACGATTTAATCAATCATGCCTACACAATGAAGCCTCCAGAAAGTACCAGAAGAACTGAGTTCAGGGAGCTTCCAAATTGATGAACAAGAATACATTAAACTGCTGGGAGGGTGGCACACTCCACCTCCACAGGGACAGAGGTTCCTGGGCTTGGGACCCTTCCAGACCTTCTTTCTTTGGCTGTTCATTTGTATCCTTTCATGTATCCTTTATAATAAATGAGTAAACAAAAGTAAAGGGTTTCCCTGAATTCTGTGAGCAGCTTTAGCAAATTAATCAAACCCAAAGATAGACGGGTTGTAGAAATCCCAATTTATAGCTAGCCAGTCAGAAATTCCAAAGGCCTGAATGGGCAACTCATACCTGAAGTAGGGAGCAGTCATGGGACTGACTACTCAACATGTAGGATCTGATTCTACCTTCAGGTAAGTCGTTTCCAAATTGAATTGAGAGGACACCCCCCTGGTGTCCACTGCAGAACTGATTTCTTAGATTAGTGTGTGGGTCAAAACTCCTACACATTGGTCACTGAAGTGTTCTGTGTTGTAAGAAAATAATAGGAGGAAGAAAATGGTGGGGTTTTTCCTTCTTAATATTCTAAAGCAGTTTTTAGACTTTGTCAAGGAATATTGTGGAAGCAAACGCTGAGTTTCTCTGAGCCCACCCTTCCCCTGCATGCAGTGTGTCAAGAAGCCATTCTCTTGCTAAAGGCCCAGCTTAGCAATGATCACATCCTGAAGTTGAGCAGCACTGTAATTTCAACATGGTTTCAGGTTTAGCACCCTACTCGGTCTTCCTGAGACCTTTAGACATGGTGAACAGTTAAAGTCACAGAGGCAGAGAAAGGAGTAGGTGAGAAGGAAGAGTGAGAGATTAGAGAAGAAAGGGACACAGGCTTAAAGTATAAAGAAAAAGGGCCGGGTGCGGTGGCTCAAGCCTTTAATCCCAGCACTTTGGGAGGCTGAGACGGGCGGATCACGAGGTCAGGAGATCGAGACCATCCTAGCTAACACGGTGAAACCCCATCTCTACTAAAAAATACAAAAAACTAGCCGGGCGAGGTGGCGGGCGCCTGTAGTCCCAGCTACTTGGGAGGCTGAGGCAGGAGAATGGCGTAAACCCGGGAGGCGGAGTTTGCAGTGAGCTGAGATCTGGCCACTGCACTCCAGCCCGGGGGACAGAGCGAGACTCCATCTCAAAAAAAAAAAAAAAAAAAAAAAAAAGTATAAAGAAAAATATAAGACTGCCTCTTCCTTCTTGGCCTTACTCAGATCCCTTGGTTGATTCTTTCTTGCTCATAGTTGTATGTTCATTTCATGTTTGGGCTTTTCTTCTTTTTTTCTTTTTCAATAGACTGAACATGCTATAACATCTCCCTGAGCAAAGGGCTGAGCCAAATGTCAATGGAGCACACAATATGGCAGGCAAGGGAATCTGCTTCAAATCTTATAAACCCATTTCTCTCCTCCTATTTTCTCTTTTCCCTCTCAGGGGCCTCAGTTTCAGCTCTCTTCTCTCTTTACCTGGATTACAGCAGCATGCCCCCTGGGGTCCCTGCCTGTAGTCTCCCACGTCCCTTCCCAATGCCCCACCCTGCCTTTCTATCCTCTACCACCCCTACCCATAAGCACACTCCCTAAACCATATCTGACTGTGTCATTTCTCTAATAAAAATCCATGCTGGCTTCTCATTCCACTTAGGATAAATTCTAAGCCACTCAACATGGTTCAAATAGCCATGCAGGATCTGAGATGAGACTGACTCTCCAGCTTCCTCTGACATGTCCCACATGGCCTCCTGTTTCCAGTCCATTACTCATTCCAAACCATTATTCTTGGTTTCTTGAGTTCATTGTGTTCCATGTTCACATATGCTATTTCCCCAATGGACATCTACTCCTCTTTAAACAAGCAACTCAAAGGCCTGCATGTCCTGCCAGTATTCCCTGACCATCCCCACCCAGGCTGGTTTTGGTGTCCCCCTCTATGAAAACACTTTCTTACACTAAACTACAATTATGCATTTGCATATCTGTTTTTACCATTACTTTGTGTTCCTATCACCTGTCCCAGTGCATAGCAATAAAAGCTCCTTGAATGGAAGGATAAACGATACAGATACCCTGTATAGTTTTATTGTGCTTCCCTTTATTGTCCTTTACAGCAATTGTACTTTTTACAAATTGAAGGTTTGTGGCAACCCTGCACCAAGCAAGTTTATTGGTGCCATTTTTTCCAATAGCATGTGCTTACTTTGTATCTCTGTGTCACAGTTTGGTAATTTTCACAATCTTTCAAACTTTCTTATTATTGTATCCGTTATGGTGACCTGAGATCAGTAATCCTTGATGTGACTATTGTAATTGTTTTGGGGTACCACAAATCACACCCATTTAAGACAGCAAACTTAATCAACATTGTGTGTATTCTGACTACCCCACTAACTAGTAGTTCTCTGTCTCTCTTCCTTTCCCTAGGCCTCCCTGTTTCCTGAAACACAACAATATTAAAGTTAGGCCACTTAGTAACCCTCCAGTGGTCTTGAAGTATCAAGTGAAAGGAAAAGTCATACATCTCTTATTTAACTCAAAAGCTAAAAATGATTAAACTTAGCAAGGGAGGCATATAGAAAGATGACACAGGCCAAAAGCTAGACCTCTTCTGACAAACAGCCAATTGTGAAGGCAAAGGAAAAGCTCCTGAAGACAAATTAAAAGTGCTGCTCAGTGAAATCACAAGTGATAAGAAAGCAAAGTAGTCTTATTGCTGATATGAAGAAAGTTTGAGTGATCTGGATAGAAGACCAAACCAGACACAACATTCCTTTAAGCCAAGCCTAATCCAGAGCAAGACCCTAGCTCTCTTCAATTTTATGAAGGCTGAGAGAGGTTAGGAAGCTGCACAAGATGCACAACTAGCAGAGGTTGCTTCATGACATTTAAGGAAAGAAGCCATCTCTCTAACATAAAAGTGCAAGGCAAAGCAGAAAGGGCTGATGTAGAAGCTGTAGCAAGTTATCCAGAAGATCTGGCTAAGATCATTGATGAAGGTAGCTACACTCAACAACAGATTTTCAATATAGACAAAACAGCTTCCTATTGGAAGAAGATGCCACTTAGGACTTTCTTTCATAGCTAGAAAGAAGTCAATGCCTGTCTTCAGAGCTTTGAAGGACAGGCTGGCTGACTCTCTTGTTAGGGACTAATGCAGCTGGGGATGTTAAGTTGAAGCCAATGGTCATTTACCATTCAAAAAATTCTAAGGCCCTTAAGAATTATGCTCAGTCTACTCTGCCTGTGCTCTATAAATGCAACAACAAAGCCAGCAAGATTGCATATCTGTTTACAGCATGGTTTACTGAATATTTTAAGTCTATGGTTGAAACCTATTGCTCCTGACAAAAAGATTCTTTTCAAAATATTAGTGCTCGTTGGCAATGTATGTAATTACCTAAGAGCTCTAAGGCAGATATACAAGTAGATGAATGTTGTTTTAATGCCTGCTAACACAGCATCTATTCTCCAACCAGGAGATCAAGGAGTAATTTTGAGTTTCAAGTCTTACTATTTCAGAAACACATTTCTTAAGGCTATAGCCATCACTGACAGTGATTCATTTGATGGGTCTAGGCAAAGTAAATCAAAAACCTCAGGAAAGAGTTCAGTATTCTAGATGTCATTAAGAACACTCGTGATTCATGGGAGGTTAAAATAACAACATTAACCGGAGTTTGGAAGAAGTTGATTCCAACCCTTGCTGATGACTTTGAGGGGTTTAAGACTTCAGTAGAGGAAGTCACTGAAAATACGGCAGAAGTAGCAAGAGAACTAGAATTAGAAGTGAAACTTGATGATGTGACTGAATTGCGGCAATCTTATGATAAAACTTGATGAGGAGTTGCTTCTTACAGATGAATTTTATTGTCATATTTACTTTATTGCAGTGGTCTGAAATCAAACTCCCAATATCTTTGAGGTATACCTATATGTATATGACAAGGCAGAATGAAGTGGGCACTGTTACCTTCTCCTGTGTATGAGAGTGAAAGCGTAGCCTCTTGAAGATAGGCAAACTTGGGTTTTGACTGCTACTTACTGAGTAACAATAAATTATCTCATTGTTCTGAACCTCAGTTCCCTAGTCTGTAAAGTAGTTACATAAACTCATATTTCATAGTTCTTTGGAAAATTAGATTGAATGAGAGAATAAAGTGTTTGGTGGGAGGCCTGGCAAACAGAGTGCAATCAGTAATGGTAGCTATCAGTATTATTGTTACTACTTTTATTACTATTAAAGCACAATCAGTAAAAACTAAAAAGACACATCTTCATTTTAAAGACTTATTATATCTTTAAAATAGAATACTATTTTTAGACTCCCAGGTAATTCATGACCAAACATTATAACTACATAGCATAAGCAGACCTGCAGACCAATCTTATTTACTTCTCCATCTGGTCCTTTTGTCATAATGTGGTGGGGAGAAGGATTCCCTACTTTATTTTAACACATTTAACCATATCTTTGTTTTTTAGCTCCACATTTACCTCACATATATATTGCAGGAGGCACTACATTGATGCATTTAAACAGTGTGGAGTACTAGAAGATATCCTGACTTCTGAATAGGGTCCAGCTTAACTGTGGCATTGACCCATGGTGTGACCATGGGCAAGTCACACCTATTTGGACATCTGTTTAATTAGAGAGGTGACCTACCTGATCTCTAATCATCCTCATAATTTTCCTTATAATGACCAAAATCACAACTACAAAGAGAAGCCTGATCCCTACCCTACAAAGAAGTGTAATTGTGATGGGACTAAACTATTAAAATATAATCCCTTTGCTTTGCCTGTTTTGTCTGCTTTGACCCTTTTCTTTCCTGGCCCTTGCAACATGGCCTGAGTAATACTTCGATTTCAGGTAATGGAGTCCCCAGAATGTAGGAGGTATAGAAACAACAAAAGCTGACTACGTGATTATCTAAAGGAGAGCAAAGAGAGCCACCAGCTGACAGGGCACGGGGGTGGACAAGAAGAGAAGGAGCAAGAAGCAGAGTTGAGAGAAGAGAGTGAGAGAGAGAGAGGATAGAGATGAAATGACATAAATCAAGGAAAAAAGAATTGGACACTAGGGTGATAGACAGGGATTTTAACGAGTTGCCACAGGGCATAACCTCTAGTTTCATCTATATCCTTCAAGATGGGCAAATAAAACAGAGATATTCAGAAGGACTAAACTCCTCTGAATGTAGAACCTCCTGAAGGATTGAACCAAATAGATCAAATTGTCAGTGGACTTAGAACAACAAGTGGGAAAACAGAGAGAGAGAGTCATTGGTACACTCACAAATATCTCCACACTGAATATGTGTTAGAATCTTCAAGGAAAAGCAGATGAATGAAATATGATTTGAGATGCCTTCAAAACACTAAAAAATGAAAATGTTGATGTTTTGGAGACTAGGGAAAGGGAAAAATGGAGAGCTTCATCATAGTTCCATGGTAAGATGGTCATGGTAACATGGTCAAGCCTAATGAAATCCATTTAAATAACATAATTGAAAAAGTAGAGTGTATTCCGGTATTATAGACATGAAATCATTTCACAAACATGTTAAGATTACTCAAAAATTTACTTTCTCTTTAGCACATGTGAATGCAAGTAATGCGGTCTATATTTTAAGCAAACTATGGCCACCTTTCTACTCAATATGGCTAACCTTTCAACTGAATTTTTAAGGATAAACAAATGTCAATTAAGAAAACAACATGTGTGAGGATGTGGACTCTGATGAATTCAAGGAACCATAAGCCATTTAGTTATGCTAAGAGGATTTAGGTTTGCATTTTAGAAAGGTTACGCTGGTTGCAGAGTGGAAGATGGAATTGTGGGAGGGCTGTTCTGTGCATTGTAGGATGTTTAGCAGTATCCCTGGCTTCTACCCACTAGATGCCAGCAGCACTTCCCATTGCTGACCATCAAAAATGTTTCCAAACATTTGAAAATGTTCCCTGGAGGCAAAGTCACCCCCAGTTGAGAGCCACAAATCTAAATAAAAGCCTTACTTTGTAGGAAGGTCAAGGCAAGACACATTAATCAACATTAAACATATGTTTATTGAAGACTTGCAAAACAGTGTGCTTCATGTTAGAGGAAACAAAAATGCTAAAAGTGTTATGCAATAGTAGGAAAGACCTGGGACAAACTCTCTAGAAGCACAGTTTAGGAGTCTAGTTAGAAAGCTGGACAATAATCCAGATAAGTGATGGGAACCTGAACCAAACAATAGAATCGAGAATGAAAGGGGGATAAAAGACTTGGGTTTGAGTCTTAGCTTTTGTGTTTATTACACGTGTGATCTTGGACAAATTTCTTCTCTAAACCTTAATTTTATAATCTAGGAAATGTGAGTAATAATGCACAGGGTTGTTGAAGGATTTTTAAAAAGATCAGGCATGCAAAGCATTTAGCATAGTTCTTGGAATGAAAAATAGAGACATGGAAGTAATCAGTAAATATAAGGGAGTTAAGTTATGAGGTTGCCCAGGCATCAAATATGGAGTAAAGCAGCAGGCCACGGTTGTCTAGCTTAACAGAGTGGATCTCTGATCCCTTTAGCTCGAATCTTCCTGCTGTTCCAGAATTTAGTTCCTTGTTTATGAAAGATAAAGCACATGCCATGCAAATGAGGGCATTGCCACTACCAACCAGCAATTTGCTTTTTGGCAGCCCTGCTGTGGCTCATTTTTAGAACCAGCAGCAAGAAAGAGGAAGAAAGCCTAAGTGAAGGTGGCTGGTCTGCCTTCTTGATAAATTCTACCTTTCCCCACTCGGCCTAATAAAGCTGTATGATTTTTCCCAGCTGCTTCAGAAGGAATAGAAAACTGAGGTCTGCCTTTTTATGCTGTTTTGATTTTGAGGTTTAATTAGTGTTGTTTCTCAGGAATTCATTGCTTTGATTAATGATGTGCCCTGAATCTTTTAAGTGAAGAATGCCATTGCAAACATGAATGTGTAATGAGTACAACTTTCTTTATCCTGGCTGAGGAGTATGGCTTTTACTTGGCTCTCACCTCTCAGTACAAGCACAAGGACCTCAGGTACCAAAAGGAGCCAGGCTGACAGGGTTTTATTTGTGTGTCTGTTTTTATAGCTCAAGTGCTCTTTTATTTTACTTAAAAGCTGGGTCCATTAACAAGAAAAGCAGAGAGAAAAAATAATCAGCTTGCTTTGGTTCACTTTTAGACTTTCTCTATACTGCTTGTAAATCAATAAGCTAAGATCTAAATCAGGGTTTCTCAGTCTCAGCACATTTGGGCCAGATAATTCTTTGTTGTGGAAGGGCAATCCTGTGCATTGCAGGATATTTAGCAGTATCCCTGACTTCTGCCCACTAGATGCCAGCAGCATTTCCCATTCCTGACAATCAAAAATGTTTCCAAACATTGGCAAATGTCCTCTGGAGTAAAGTTGCCCCCCAGTTGAGGACAAGTCTAAATGAGAGCCTTACATTACAGGAAACTCAAGGCAAGGAATCTGAATCAACAATAAACATGTGTTTATTGAGGACTTGCAAAACGCTGTGCTTGATGTTACAGAAAATATAAGAATGCTAAAAGTTCTATGCAGTAGTGGGACCCTGGACCAGTCTCAAGATTCACACCTGCTGTTTACTAATCATGCATCCTTGGACAATTCATTTACCCTTTCTGAGTTGGAACAAGTCTGAGAAATGTAAGACAAACAGATATATATATTTGCTATGGGATGAGTAGTATGAATACTCTCATTTAAACGTCTCTATTGGGCCAAGTGTAATGGCTTATGCCTGTAATCCCAGCGCTTTGGGAGGTGGAGGTGGGAGAATTGCTTGAGGCCATGACTTCAAGAACAGCCTGGACTTTTAAATTAAAAAAAAAAAATCTAAGTATATTAAGAATCTTAATCAGTCAATTAAGATCCTTAGTCTTAATTGCCAAACTTACACAAAAGAAGAAATGTGTTTAAAACAATGAAAATGATGTTCCCTATCTATGCTGTGCTTTTCAAAACCAAACAGGAATACAATATTCAGTTTGAATAATAATTATCTAAGAGTGACCTATAATTGTTCAGAAGTCATCCTGAGAACAATGAAGTTAGGTTTTATACTTCATAGAATCTCTTTGTTACCTCAACAAATATTCATTGAATGCCTACTATGAGACAGGCCCCATTTTAATCTCTGCAAATGTAACAGTAATATAATCAGGCAAAATCTCTGCCCTCATGGAGCTTATGTTTTGTGGAAGGAGACAGAAAATAGTCAAGAATTACTAGTAAAATATATAGTATATTATATAAGTAATTTGAATTTTAAAAATGAATGAGGATGTTTATTGAAAGTATTTGAAAAAAACAAAAAAAGGCTCAAGAAGAAGGTAGCATTTGAACAAAGACCTGAAGGAAGACGGTGAGTAAGCAAAACAAAACAAAAGGCATAATACCAAGTGCAAAGACACAAATTAGGAGCTTGCCTGATGCAAGCACATCTTCTTCTATTCTAAATTCTGAGATGTAGCCTTACTCTAGTACTTTCTTGTCTCCAAACAAACCATAAGCAATGGTGTCTTTGCACAGTGCTTCTACTCCATGAATACCTTTTCTTGACCTATTTCCTACTGGATAACTGCTCCTTCAAGACTAAGGGACCAACTTCTCTGTAAAACCATGCAGAATCCCACTCTCTATTGAAGCAGCTTTGATCTCTCCTTTCTCTCCGATTCCAGGCACAGCATCATGGACCTACTCTGGAACAGTACTTATCTAATTGTCATATATATATAGCATATATATGACATATAAATATACATGTCTGATATATGTATCTGATTGTCATATGTATAAAATATATATGACATATAAAAATATATATTCATTTACTTATTTTCTCTAATGATGCAATTTCTCTTCTCTGTATTGCTGATCATTTTTCTTTTAGACCTTTTCTAAAATACCAATACAAATAAGCCATTGCTGACTGCATTTCATTTGCCTAAGTAAATTTACAGGAAGCTAGATGTGGCTATCAGGTACAGGATGAACTAGAAGATGGACCACAGGGGAGGGGAGGATTTGCACTGGAGGCCCTTGCAATAGTACACATCTAAGATGTAGAGGACTTGAATGAGAATGAGAATGGAAAAAAGAGGAATAAAGGAAAGATGCAAGAGATGTTGTGGAGAAAGAAGGGTGAGAGACGTATACAGAAGAGTAGATAAAATGAGTTTTTAGATGAAGGGACATTTCTGATAATATGACTACATATGTCTTTTTTTTTCTTCCTCAGTGATTTTTTTTTCTTTTTTTTAAATTCCTTTTTTTCTTTCTTGATATGCCTGTATAAACATTAAGTGAAACCCATTCTGGTTTAACACACCAAAAAATGCTTATGCAAAGTTTCTTAAAGCAACAAAAAAATTTCTGTATGACTGAGCTGTTGGGAAAATATATAATTATTCAGGGGAGTCCAATGATACACAAAAATAAGTTAGTACCAAAGCCAATCTTTTCCTTGAAGGTACTTGCTGATTCTTGATCCCTGGGGGCCTGAAATTTGGGTATTAAGGGGCCACTGACAAAAAACAGGAGACAGAAGCCAAAGTCAAAGCAGAGTGGAAAGTCAGCTCAAAGTCAGGACCACCAAAGGGTAACAGCCCCAGTGGTAAACTGGAAACAACCTCTCTCTATAGAAACAGGCATCGAGACCATCGCCTCTCAGCTTTGTGTGAAAAAAAAAGAAAACATAAATAAAAAATAAAAATAAATGGCTGCCCTGAAAATTCTTCACACAAACCTACATTCTCATAGTGTTAGGGCCAAAATCCAAACTGCCCTTTTAATTGAAAACCCCAACTCAAATGTAATTTGACTGATTCCTACTTGGCAGTGTTCCAAGAAATGGGGCAGAAAAAATCAAATATGCTCTAGAGAAAGCCACTTTAAGCACAGGCTTAAAGAATTCTCAGGCCGGGCGCAGTGGCTCAAGCCTGTAATCCCAGCACTTTGGGAGGCCGAGAAGGGCGGATCACGAGGTCAGGAGATCGAGACCATCCTGGCTAACACGGTGAATCTCCGTCTCTACTAAAAAAAAAAAACACAAAAAACTAGCCGGGCGAGGTGGCGGTCGCCTGTAGTCCCAGCTACTCGGGAGGCTGAGGCAGGAGAATGGCGTAAACCCGGGAGGCGGAGCTTGCAGTGAGCTGAGATCCGGCCACTGCACTCCAGCCTGGGTGACAGAGCAAGACTCCGTCTCAAAAAAAAAAAAAAAAAAAAAATTCTCAGAGACAAAGTTCTAAGATCACAGTAAAATAAATTATCAGAGAAGGAAACAAACTACAATAAGTAAGAGTTGGCAGTCAGAACAAACATCAGAATAAGACTGTAGAGACGAGATTTGGGAATAATCAGACTCAAAATACTAGATGAGTATGTCTAGTATATTTGTTTAAATTGAAGAAGAGTGAAAAATAGGACACTGGCATAAAAGACTACTAGAACCCACCAGCTAGATATAAAACTGAGCCAAATAGAGATTCTAGAAATTGAAAAAATCACAATTAAAAAACAGCAAATTAGACTCCGCAGTGGAGAGATTTAGTGAACTGGAAAATGGAGATTTACAAAAAAAATTACAAAGCACTGCCAGATAGACAAAAGGAAAATATGAAATAGCGGCTAAGACACACGAAGGAGACAGTGAGAAAGTTTGCCATTCTCAATCCATTGGTTTAAAAAAAATCTGAAAGAAACATGAACTATATCACTGCAAAATGTAGGTAGACTTCAAAAGCTGCCCCCTGCTAGGCAGAATATTAATATTAAAAGAGCATGGATAATTGTTGAGTCCCAAAGCTGGGAGGAAAGGCTGCCAACTTCAGGCAAAATATAGATGAAAGGGAAAATCTGACCATCTTTCTCTCCTTCTCATTTAAACTGATATTGCCATATTAATATAACTCAAAAAAAGGGAGCTGGGTCCTAAAGGCCACAAGCCTAAGGATGAACTTGAAACAGGGCCATAGACAGGGAACAGCAGGTCATTTGTTTTCAACAGCACTGATTTTTGTTCGTTCTCCCTGCTCATATAACCCAGCTGGAGTCATCTAGAAAACTAATAAATCCCCTTCCCTCCTCTTCAGAAGTGGCCAAATATCTGCCTCTAAAAAAAGTCGGAGAACCTCACCCTGTATCTTCTGAGTGTGCACACTCCTCTGCAGAAATAATCACGCTACAGAACAGAAGTCAGCCAGCCTTTTCCATAAAGGATCAGATAGTAAAGGTTTTAGACTTGCGGGCCCTGTGATCTGTATTGCAACTACTGAACGCTGCTATTGTAGTGAAAAGCAGCCACAGACAAAGAAAAAATAAATAAGCATAGCTGTGTCCCAACAAAACTTTACTTATGAAAATAGGTGGTAGGCTGCAGTTTGCTAACCCCTGCTGTAAAAGATTATCTAGGAGTACAAATGCTGGCAGCATTTGAGAAAAGGAACTGTTCTAAAATAATATTTTAATAATCATTCATTTTTAAACACAATATTATACTAATTGAGAGAAAATGTGCTATAGTATTTGAACATAGTGATAGTGTAAAGGTCTGGGAAATCTGACCCAGTGAAGCCAAAGCCGCCCAATTCATACAACATCCACGTGTGATGCAAATCATAACAGACAGAGTGAAATGACTCTGGGGGCACTACATAGGATGAAAACGTCATTATTTTCACATAGTGAAAGTCATTTACTCCCCAACTAGAGATGCCTCAAAGCCCAGGCTGAGAAGAAATTCAAGAAGGAAGCGTAGCATCAGAAAGCAGATGGCATTGAAGGACGTTTGCCAAAGGACCCTTCCCTTTTAATTCTATGCCTGTGGATTCCCCAGTAAGTTAGAATTCCATCATTTTAAAAAGTATAAACACAATATAATACTTTCTTTTGCCATTTTGAGCAAAATAAGTACTTCATAAATTATCACTTTTGCTGGGAGAATTAGGAAATATACATTAGAAGACTTTTACATAATAAAATTTGTTTCTGGCTTTGGCTAAATTTTTCATCAATATAAAATAATAGCTAATATTACTGATTGTTTACTGTGTCCAGGCACTCTTCTAAACACTCTACATGTGTTATCTTACTAAAACCTTGTAACTTAACAAGGTGGGCACTAGACAGATTTGCAAGGTATATGTTTGACCAGTGAAAGCCACTGAAAATGTTAATTTGCTTTCCACTGAAAATGTTAATTTGCTTTCCTCACTACCCCCATACTCACTCCAAAATGTCCTAGATCAATTTCAATGAAGAACTTACCAGAGTGGGACCAAAGGAAAAAATCAGAGTAAACTAAGAACAGTTCATCTTCCCAACCTCCATTCTCTTGCTAGGAGAAAGGTAAAATTAGGATGAGCTGAAGAATAGGAAGAGATCTTTTGGAGTCAGATTCAAGTTCCTGGATGTGAAGAGCTTGCTGCATGCACCCTGACTCCTGGTTTGGGGGAATCCAGTAGACAGTCATACTGCAGTGGTACAGTGGCACCGCAGGAACAGGAGACTGGCATCTTGCTTACCAGCTTCTGCTCTGCTTAGCCTCAGGGTTTCCTAATAAAACATAGGGAAAGGCATTTTGGAAGGAAGGGATGGGTATTGGTAGAAGAGGGCAAGGCTTAGCCACAGAGCTACTCTCGCCACGTACATACGATGTCTCCTGAGAGGTATTAACAATTGGATCACAACAGAGACATCAAAAGATGGGTAGGGATGGAAGGGAAGGCTTGTGCCAAGTCGACCACTTGCATCAGAGGCACATGCATGGGAGTTGTAAGTAAGATGGCTTCAGATGGAAGATGCATCGTGAAACTTCACAGAAACTACAGATTCCTAGACAGTGGCTCAGGGCCATGTTCATCACCATCCAAATCTATAGGTCCTTCTCATCAGGAGATATTGATGAAATTGATGGATGGTGATGATCAACTTTGCAATGTGCAGCAAACTAGCCATCACCAACATACAGGTAGCCAAAAGAAACCTGCTTCCCTAACACTACATCTACTTCCCTGCCTCCAGATACAGTGAAAGGAGAGAGGAAAACATTCCACACCATTTTCTTCCATAAGCAGCTCCCAAGTGAATGTGTGTGTCCATTCAGATCCTCCTGAATAATAAAGGAGAAGGAATAGGAGTAGGAGGAAAGACCCTTCAGACCATGATGCTCATCTGCCACCTATGAAAGGAAAGAAGAAGGGAAGAAAAGTGGTAAGGCAAGCTCCAGACTGCTGTGCAGATCTGAGAGTCTTGACCAGGTCAACAAGGCACTCCAGAGCAAAGTTAGCCCATTAGAGGAACCTCATGTTGGACAGAAATGGCTAAGCTCTAGTACCCCTGCCATGCTCAGTTACCATCTGAGAGCAGCCCAGCGACCATGCAGCCTCATCATGCTCACTTCAGTGAACCCCAAAGCTGCAGCACCTGGAGGCTGTCAACTGACTCTTCTCTTTGCAGTGTGTTCCTACTTCAAGGAAAATAACATCAGCATATACCAATAGCTGCCACAAGATCTGTTCAGTTTATCCTGGGATGGATATCCTGGGATGGTGGTATAGGTTTCAAACTTTGACATTAGAGTGAAATTATAAGGATTTTTCTCCAAGTCAGGGTTAATAATAAGATCAGTCACAACCTGTTCCCATTCAGCAAGTTATAGAAAATAATAGAAGGCCTGGTTCATCTGCTCTACATCAACCGATTTTCACATTCATTTCCCCCCACCTCTTTCCCACTCCCTACCATTCAACCACGTTTGTCCCATCAACACCCACTCTGGAAATCAAGACCTCCTTCAGACAGACAGCAATGCAGATAAATTATCATTTGGACATTGCTTTTCATAGTTGGAAAAAACATGCTTTGTGAATTCTTTTGACTGGTTTCTGTCTTACCATCTCATTCATGTTAAAAGAATAAAAATGTAGTCAAGAAGCAGATATCATCCCTAATTTGTGATAGATCCCAAACCAAGCACACCGTGATATGAAGTCTGGAATACTATTATTTGATTTAATCATGGAGGCCAGAGGAGGTTTATTTGAAAAAATGGCCCAGAGTTGAGACCTGAAAAGGGGAAGAAAGACCATCCCAGGCAGAAGAATCAATTTGTGCAGTGGTCCTCAGTGACTTTAGAGTGTAGACTTAAGTGTCACTGAGATGAAGGAGATGGTGACAGTCAAACTTTCTTAGGAGTTTTCATTATTCTAAGAGTAACTTTGGGGTTTTAATAAGAGGACTGGACTAAAGGGAGATTATATGGTCAGATTTGTACTTTGAACAAAATCTCTCTGGATGAAGAATGGAGAACAGATGGGAGAATGGATGAGGGGAAGCTCAGAGAAGGTTAGGTGTAATATTATTTTAGTAGTAGTAGCAGTTCAGGTGAGAGATGTGGCTATCTTGAACTAGAGTGTGGATAAGGAATAAAAAGTAGATCATTTCAAAATATGATTAAATAACAAAATATCCAAAATTCAGTAGTGAATTAGATATGGAAACTGAAATATTAAGGTGTCAAGATAACTCCTAAATTTCTAGTTGGCACAACTGGATAATTGCAATCACTAAAATAATAAATACCAAGAGAGAATCAAGTTGGAACAAGGATATAGGTTCAGAATTAAACAGTTTACCAGTTAGGAATCTTTTAGTTGCAAGTGATTAAAAAGCCCAACTCAATCTAGCTTAAACAAAGAAGGGAGTTATTGGCTAATGTAATTGTAAAATATATAAGAAGAGCTGACTTCAGCAGTGGCCTCATTCTGAAATAAAATGATGCCTCCAGGAGCCATTCCTTAGTTCTGTGTCCAGAGTTGGTTCCTGTAGGTGGGTTCATGGTCTCACTGACTTCAAGAATGAAGCCATGGACCTTCGCAGTGAGTGTTACAGCTCTTAAAGATGGCACAGACCCAAAGAGCGAGCAGCAGCAAGATTTATTGTGAAGAGCAAAAGCTTCCACAGAGCAGAAGGGGACCTGAGCAGGTTGCCACTGCTGGCTCGGGTGGCCAGCTTTTATTACCTTACTGGCCCCTCCCATGTTCCACTTCTGTCCTAACAGAGTGACCTTTTTTCAATCCACCCTTCAATTGGCTACTTTTAGGATCTTGCTGATTGGTGCATTTTACAGAGCACTGATTGGTGCATTTTACAGAGTGCTGATTGGTGCATTTTACAATCCTCTTGCTAGCTACAGAGCACTGATTGATGCATTTTACAATCCCCTTGCTAGCTACAGAGCACTGATAGGTATGTTTTTACAGAGTGCTGATTGGTGCATTTTAAAATTCTAGCTACAGAGTGCCAATTGGTGCATTTTACAATCCTCTTGTAAGACAGAAAAGTTCTCCAAGTCACCTACCCAAATGTCCATCAATGATAGACTGGATTAAGAAAACATGGCACATATACACCATGGAATACTATGCAGTCATAAAAAAGGATGAGTTCATATCCTTTGTAGGGACAGGGATGAAGCTGGAAACCATCATTCTGAGCAAACTATCACAAGGACAGAAAACTAAATACCACGTGTTCACACTCATAGGTGGGAATTGAACAATGAGAACACTTGAATACAGGGTGGGGAACATCACACACTGGGGCCTGTCATGGGGTTGGGGGAGGGGGAAGGGATAGCATTAGGAGAGATACCTAATGTAAATGACAAGTTAATGGGTGCAGCACACCACTATGGCACATGCATACATATGTAACAAACCTGCACGTTGTGCACATGTACCCTAGAACTTAAAGTATAATAATTTTTTTAAAAAGTTCTCCAAGTCCCCACTCGGCCCAGGAAGTCCAGCTGGCTTCACCTCTCAGTTCTCCTTCCTCTGTGCTGGTTACGTTCTCAGACTTTGCAAGCTGGCTCCTGGTGGCACCAGGCTCACATCATCACAAGAACTAGTTCAGTGAAAGAGGAAAGTCTCTTCTCAAAATGTCAAACAAAAAATGCAAAACCAAATCTCCTCAGCACTTATGGTCTCAATTTGGGTATATGCTCAACCCTGAATATTCACTGTGGTGATGAAATATGCTAATTACACCTCGGACCCTGAACTTCAGGCATTTTCAAAAAGAAGTTTATAGATGAGGGCCCAGCACAGTGGCTCATACCTGTAATCCCAGTACTTTGGGAAGGCGAGGCAGGCGGATCACGAGATCAAGAGTTCAAGACCAACCTGGCCAACATGGTGAAATCCCGTCTCTACTAAAAAATTATATATACAAAAATTAGCCGTGCATGGTGGCAGGCACCCGTAATCCCAGTTACTCAAGAGGCTGAGACAGGAGAAGTGCTTGAGTCCGGGAGGCAGAGGTTGCAGTGAGCCGAGACCACACCATTGCACTCCAACCTGGGTGACAGAGTGAGACTCTGTCTCAAAAAAAAAAAAAAGTTGTGGATGAAAGTGGAGGAGGATTACATATCCCAACAAAGAATCAGATACCATTGCCACAAAAAGGATAAATGGATATTGGGCAGCAAAAACAAAATATAATTATCTCTTACAGATGAACATGATTTCTGAGATTAACAACAGGCTCAATGTGGTGGACATTTAAGAAAATGAAATCCTCATTGATAAAGATGGGGTACTTGAAATCAGCTCCGATCACTAACAGAGGTCAAGACTATGGGCTACCAGTAACAACTTGCTTGATACAAAAACACAGACTGCATGGGGCAAAAGCAACATGAGACACATTCAAGAAAATCTGTTTTCTCATGAAGGTTCTCTGGAAAGTCCAACAGATGAATTGCTATAAAACAATCAGAGTTGATTTTTCTTTTTTTACTTATATTTCATTCACGTTACATGATGTGGATTGAGTTAGTCTTAGTTTTTCCATTGTGTTACGGACTCCTCCAGGTATTAATAGAGATATGTAATGACTCTGGCATCTATGTGCAGCCTTATTTATTTCCTGGTGTTTTAGCCAGATCTATTTCTGCCTGAGAAGTCTTAATGGTACACAAGAAACCTTTTGGGGACTCTCGGTATGAATGAAAGGGAAAAATAAATTCCACTAGGGGGTGCTAAGCCTCAAAATAAAAGTACAAAACAAATATCTTTGATTTTCCCATACCTTTCAACGATCATTGAACAACTGTCTTAATCTGGATTCTCCAGAAAGCAGTGCCTGAGACAAAGTTTACGTGCTACAACTTTATTGGAGGATGCAATTCCAGGAATCAAGAGTGAGGGAAAAGGAGAGTGAGACAGGGAAAATGTAAGAGCTGACACAATATGTATTACTGAGCTGATAATCTCTTAGTATTAAAAACTACTGATTCCTTGATCTTATAGTGCCTTTCACCAAGAGGTCATATAAAAAACTGCTTCATAGAAGAGTCCATCCTGCCTGGCTCAATCTTCACCCAGGGAGATATAAATTCCTCTCATATGATTAAGTTGCACATATGTTAACACTAAGCATGTCCTTGAGGTCTCACAGCTCAGTCTCTACAGAACAGAAGGTGAAACATATGCAGAGAGGACATAAGGCAAAGAGATGGCAGGTTGTTCTCTGGTGGAACTGGTCCCACTTCATGCACAGCGGGTTGCTCCACAACTGGAGCTGGAACAAGAGGTCAAAGACCTCAAAGATAGGTGAGAAGCACACAAAAGGTGTTTAACACAATAATGAATGCTCCAAATATATAATGCACAATTAAGAGGGAAACAAAAGCCTTGCCAAAGGTATCATGCCATGGAAACAGCAGTTGGAGGATGTTTGTGCTTTGACTCTAAACATTAATTATCACTTCTCATTTAACAAGACAACTAGTTGTAGGTTTCTTATGTATTTCTTAGTTGAAAATAGATTCCTTCAGACTTGCTAGTCATCTTAGAAATTAGATTTCTTCTTTATTTCTAAATTAATCTTGTTTATCTTTGCCGAATCAACGACATACTATAATTGGCTGAATAAACAGTGTTGCTTGTTTTAAAGAATTAGGATTTTTGTTTTTCAAGCTAATTCATTTTGAAATACTTATAACTTTTCCTGTAATATTAGAAATAGGGCTGGGTGTGGTGATTCACGCCTGTAATCCCAGCACATTGGGAGGTCAAAGCGGGTGGATCACTTGAGGTCAAGAGTTCAAGACCAACCTGACCAACATGGGGAAAGCCTGTATCTACTAAAAATCAAAAAGTTAGCCAGGTGTGGTGGTGGGTGCCTGTAATCCCAGCTACTCAGGAGGCTGAGGCAGGAGAATTGCTTAAACCCAGGAGGCAGAAGTTGCAGTGAGCTAAGATGGTGCCACTGACCTCCAGCCTGGGCAACAGAGTGAGACTCTGTCTCATAAATGAATAAATAAATAAATAAATAAATATTTTAAAATAAATTAATTAAATGCTTTCAAAAGTCAAAACAATACCAAAAAAACTATACACAAAAGTGTCACATCCTCCTATATTCCCTCTGCCTCATTCATCTCCACCTGCAACAATCCCTTGTTGATAACCAAGTTTATTGTTTTATGATGTATACATTCTGTTTCTTCTTGTAAATATAGGCAAATACATGCGTATTTCATTTTCCCTTCTGCCTTACATGGAAAGTAACATCCTCTAAATGCAGCTTTTAGAAAATTTCTAATAAGCATATTCCCATATATTTTATCTTTTAGAAAAACAACCCTTTACATAATGAGATTTAATCCTTATAAGAATTACCGTATTTCCTTTCTTCTGAATCTTCACACTCCTTTGTTTTTTTTCTGAATCCTTCTTTTCTACCTTTAAGTATATTCAGATCTCTTTCATCAGGAAAACGTAAAAACCAAGTAAGGGCAAAATATTTAGTGGAATATTTTCAAAATTCCATTTTATAAAACACTGGTTCTCTAAAACATCAACAGCTGTTCAAATTTTTTTTCTACAATGCAATGCATATCTGCAAACTAGAAGTCCACAGAAGTACAATAATAGACTATGTTAATTTAAATATTTTCCCCAGCATATTTGATCACGGAATCATTTTTCTACCAAATACCTGTTAACATCCCATGGAATGAGGAAGTACTTCTGGGAACATTACTCGTCACTCATTTGAATCAGGTCTTTTTAGACTACCAGTCATTCCTTATTGTTAAATGCAGTAGGCTTTCTAGAGGTCTTATTCTCTTTGCCTTGCTCCAAGTATTACAATATCTGGCCAAAATGGATTATTCCATTTCTGCAATCACTCTCACACTTTTCCTCATGCAGTTTACTCTTCCTGAGTGCCTTTTATTGTAAGATCACTCCTTTTGAAATCCTAATAGTCCTTCAATGTCTGTCAATGCCACTTCTTCCATGGTGGCTTTTAACTTTTTTTTTTTTTAAAGATGGATTCTTGCTCTGTCAGCCAAGCCGGAGTGCAGTAGCATGATCATGGCTCAGTGCAACCTCCACTTCCCAGATTCAAGCGATTCCCCTGTCTCAGTCTCCCTTGTAGCTGGGATTACAGGTGCCTGCCACCACGCCTGGCTAATTTTCGTATTTTTAGTAGAGACAGGGTATCATCATGTTGGCCAGGCTAGTCTCGAACTCCTGACCTCAGGTGATCCGCCCACCTCAGCCTCCCGAAGTGTTGGGAATACAGGTGTGAGCCACTGAGCTTGGCCTTAATTTTTAAACTTAAGCTAATTTTAGCTATGGTCGAAACGATCTTGTCTTTCATTGTGTATTTATCAAAAAACATATATTGTTTATCTAGTGTTTGGAAAACATTTGACAGGGACTAAAATCATTTATATCTACCAGTATATTCTGAGAACTTGATACTTCGACTTCAGGGAACCCTACTTGTTGTTGGTGGATCCCAATATCATCACCAAAGAGGCATGCAACCTGGAAAAGGTAATCTAAAATAATCATAAGAAAGTGTCTTCACTGGAGAATTACTGTGAGAAATAGAAATAACTTGGCTCATGACAGCCTATGTGTGATTGTTCCTTAACATTCTTAATTAAATGACTAAAAAGAGTTTCGATGTAAGAGACCAGATTCTAATCCTGACTTTATCAATACCTTGAACATATCATTTCATCTCTCCAGTTCTCCCTGTCCCCTTCCTGCATAGAGCTAGGTGAGGAAGCTCGTGCCTTCTGACTCCGAGTCAACCTGAGTATTCTAGTCCCCTGCCTGTGGCATCCTGGGTGGGTTTAGGCCCATTCCTTATGTGGCCACTAGCTGGCAGGATTGCCACATGGTGTGCTTGGCCACTCCCCATCTGCACCTTCAACGTCTCCAGGAAGGATTCGCCCTCAGGCTGATTCTGGACCAAAACAAACAGAACATTCCACCTGGCAGGAGCCAAGTCCCCAGCACTATTGTGCCAAGGAGACTGATTTGCCTCAAGCCCAGACAGCTGACTCTAGCCCATCTATCATGCTCCAGTAGAGACCTTCAGGTAAAGCGGGTCAACACCAAGCCACCCTCTGGAGGATCTGATGCTGCCTCAGAAACCACACCTCATGCCTCATCAGATACTAATGGAAATGTGGGATACAGGCTTGTAATATGTGGCAAGTCACATTAATTTCTCTGATCCTCAATTTATTGCTTTGTAAAATGAGTGTGAGCTGGGTTTCTGAACTCTGCCTCCCAATGCTACAGGCAGTGTAGAATCCTGGGAAGAATATGTGTTTTTGAATACACAGGTGTGCTTTTTTTTTTTTTTTTTTTTTTGGACAAAGTCTCTCTCTGTCGCCAGGCTAGAGTGCAGTGGTGTGATCTCTGTTCACTGCAACCCCTGACTCTCTGGTTCAAGCAATTCTCCTGCCTCAGCCTCCTGAGTAGCTGGGATTACAGGTGTGCACCACCACGTCCAGTTCATTTTTGTATTTTTAGTAGAGACGGGGTTTCACCATGTTGGCCAGGATGGTCTCGATCTCCTGACCTCGTGATCTGCCCGCCTCAGACTCCCAAAGTGCTGGAATTATAGGTGTGAATCACCGCACCTGGCCGATGTACTTTAAATCCTATCCTTTCCATTTATATGATTCTGATGGTTTCAGGACACATTACCCCAAAGTATAGCAGGTTGGTATTTGAGAAAACAGCAGAAGCAAGAAAGTCTCTCATTTTCCCCTCACCTTTCTCCAAAGCAGGTGAAAAGATCCTCATTCCAGAAGTATCCTCCTAATGTCCAGAGAAAAGGAATTACCCTATTCTCTGAAAACAGAGAATAATCTGAACAAACAGACCTTAAGTTTCCCCAGTTTGTTACCATTACATCATACCCCTTTTGTCTGATACTTCACCACAACTGTCCATTTCTTCATCAAACTTAGTATAAAAATCTGTTTCCTTGTGTCTTTGGGTTCTCATTTCTGAAAGTTTCTGTGTCACATAAAACTTGTATTACATAAATTTGTATGCTTTTCACTGATTAACCTTTTATTATAGATACCTTAGCTATAAACTCCAGAGGTATGATAAAAGATTTCTTCTCCCCTACAAGCCTGATCTTATTTTCTAAGATTGTTCTTCAGGAAAACGGAGCTATAAAATTTATTTCACAATGTTTTCTGAGGGTGAAAAGAAATCGAGTTAGTGAAAGAGGCACATAGAGTGCTCAATGACGATGCTAATTCCTATCCTTGATTACAAAAATACAAAACTACATATTCCATAGGCATTAGAAACCTGTACACATGCATAAAAAGGACAAGATAAATATATATTAAATTCTTAAAGTTTTTATTTCTAGAGATCAACATTGAAGTGGTTAATATTTTCTTCATTATGCCCCCTGCAGTTTCCAAATTTTCTGACATAAACCTTTATGGCTGTTATTACTTTTTCTTATGGTAAATTGTACATAACATAAATCTGACCATTTAAAACATTTTTAAGTGTACATCTCAGTGGCATTAAGTACATTCATCCCCTTGTGTATGTAACCATCATCACCATTCATGTCTGGAACCTTCTTATCACAAACAGATACTCTGTACACATTAAATCATAAATCCCTATTCTCCCCTCCCCACTGCCCCTAGAAACTATTATTCTACTTTCTGTCTCTGTGAATTTGGCTATTTTGGGTACCTCATATACATAGAATCATAAAACACTTGGCCTTTTCTGTCTGGATTATTTCTCACTTCACTTAGCATAACGTCTTTAATGTTCATCCATGTCATGGCATGTATCAGTTCATTCCTTTCTAAGGCTGAATAATAGTCCATGTGTACATACCACGTTTTGTTTATCCATTCATCCATTTGTGAATATTTTGATTGTTTCCATTTTTTATCTATTCTGACATAGGAATGCAAACATCTGTTTGAATCTCTGCTTTCAATTCTTTTGGGTCTATACCCAGAAGTGTAATTGCTTGATCATATCATCATTCTGTGTTTAATTTTTTGAGGAACTGTCCTGTTTTCCACACTGGCTCTGCCATGTTACATTCCTGCAAGCCATGTTCACAAAGCTTCCAATTTCCTCACATCCTTGTCAACACTTGTTATTTTTCATTGTTTTTTCTAATAGCCATCCTAATGGGTGTGAAGTATACCTGATCATTGTAGTTGTTGCATTTCCCTGATGTATTGACTTGCATTTCCCTAATGATTAGTGATGTCGAGCATCCTTTCATACTGTTGTTACTTTTTTAAAACTTCTATTTTGTAAAGATCTATTTATCTAGGACAGTGCTTCTCCAACTTTAATGTGCTTCTTAATATCCTCCGGGTCTTACTAAAATGCAGATTCTGATTCAGCAGGCTGGGATGGGCATCAGATTCTGCATGCCTAACAGTCTCCCAAGTGATCCTCAGGTCACACTTTGATTAGCAAGCCTCTAGGTTACAAGAGGGACCCAGCCAGGCTTGAATATCATATTTATTTGCACCTGGCCACCCATCTCTATCTTTGCAACAAAACTTTCCAGGCCTGGTTTATCTTCTCTCTCAAGGGTCATAAGGCCAAAGGAGCAAAACATAGATTTTCTCAAACTTAAGTCTGTGTGGCATACAGCACTGGTGTCAAGGAGAATTAGAAGTCAACATATGCAAGCAGGACATTTAGACCCTTCATTTTACTCTATGGTGAGTAACTAAAAGAGAGGTTTTTCTAAGTGGATAATTTGTGGAGTAGGATAAAACAATCATACCAATTTTCAGCTAAATCATGAGACTTCAAATAAATTTCCTGTATGTGGTGGGCAGCGTAGATCTATATTCCTGGACCTCCAGGAGTCCTCTGTCATTTTCCTTTGCCATGGGAATGCATCAGGAAACAATTTGAAAAGCCTTCTGGTCTCTGAATTCAGAGGAGGGAGAAAGGATGTGATAGGCTAAGAAGGACACAGTCACCTGACCCAGCTAGCATTTAATAAGAGAACACTTCCAAAGGAAAGTCAGCCCAGAAGTCAAATGAAATTTGATTTGATAAATACTTAAAGGTCCCTGGAAGCTACTCTGCACGTGACAGTGATCAAGTTACTCCTCAGGCAGTAGTGAGTAAAACATGCATTGAGCAATTGTTACTGTTGCAATGAGTACTGCCAGCACAGCAGTAGAGGGCCCTGGGGGGGGTTAACAGGAGGATTCAAACTAAGGAGTATGGCAAACCCTGAGCCAGACCCTGGAGTGGCAGGAACTCCAGGGGTAGATGGACCAGCGGCTTAAAGGAGCACATGGAGTGGTGATTCCTAAACATCAGTCTGTGTGCCAAGTGGTAACTAATCAGAAGAGAAAGGGGAAAATAAGGACAGTCTCGTGAGATCTTTATCAGGTTAAATTTACTCCATGTGGGAACTATTACTGGGAATTAAATTATCCTTTTATAAGTGATCCGCCCGCCTTGGCCTCCCAAAGTGCTGGAATTACAGGCATGAGCCACCACGCCCGGTCAGCCCGGGACATTTCATAGACATGAAACTTATGGCATTGAGAAACTTGTGGCTTTGAGTTCACCATAAACAGTTTTCTAAGCATCAATATCATCATCATTGCTAGAATTTTATAACTTCTTGCTGTGTGCCAAGCAACAGACTAAGTACATCATATAGATTATTTTACTCAATTCTAACGACCCTACTATGAATAGGTATTACTATAAGTTTACACTTTACCACTGAAGAAACCGAGTATCAGGAGGTTATGTAATTTGCCTAGGTCCACATAGCTGGTGAGAAGTGGGGCTGCGGTTCCTAAAGTAGGGATGTGAACTTCTGCTTCTTGCCACAATAGACTAACAGGGACTGGATTTACCCTTCCACCTTAAAAAAATAAAACTCTAAATAAAACATATGAAACATTGGTTTTCAGACACTGAGAAACATGCAAAGCAGGACAGCGATCCTTAAGTGAAGGGAAACAAAAAGATGAGTCCTGTGATGCCCTAGCTCATCGTCTGGGGATGTTTCCAGGCTGTATCACAGGAGGGAGGAACCAAACGGAGCCTAGCAATTTAAGGACACAATGTTTGGAGCACTGGGAGGCCAGACAGCTAAAATTTCTGGGCAGAGTACTGTAAAGGAGACAACTGCAAAGAGATGCAGAGGGACCCCTTGCATCTTTAGTCTACACTAATCAGCACACATGTGTAAAGAAACTACCGAGCCGGGAGAGAACCATCAGAAAAAAGCAATCTCCAGAACTCACTCAGGGTCAGGGAATATTCTTTTTCTACTAGAAAGAGTAAAAGACCTCCTAAGATATGGGGTACAAAATAGAGTACTCCAAAGTTATCACCTTGCCAATGAGGCTAAATTAATCCTATACTAAAAACTGATCTGGTCTTTCCTGACAAAGATTAAAAGCAAGTCAAAAGGATCAATTTGTTTCCAAGTAACTTAGTTACATCCCAGAATAAAGCCTAATGAGTATTTGAAGGATTGGAAAAAAATCTGCCTTCCAAAACATAACATGAGCAATGTCTGCTCTTCAATCAAAAATTTGTAGGCATGAAAATAAGCAGGGCTGGGCGCGGTGGCTCAGGCCTATAATCCCAGCATTTTGGGAGACCGAGGCAGGCAGATCACGAGGTCAAGAGATTGAGACCATCCTAGCCAACTTGGTGAAACCCCGTCTCTACTAAAAATACAAAAATTAGCCGGGCGTGGTGGTGCTCACCTGTATCCCAGCTACTCAGGAGGCTGAGGCAGAAGAATCTCTGGAACCAGGGAGGCAGAGGTTGCAGTAAGCCGAGATAGCACCACTGCATTCCAGCCTGGGGAGAGAGGAAGACTCAGTCAAAAAGAAAGAAAGAAAAGAAGAAAGGAAGAAAGGAAGGAAGGAAGGAAGGAAAGAAGGAAGGAAGGAAGGAAGGAAGGAAGGAAGGAAGGAAGGAAGGAAGGAAGGAAGGAAGGAAGGAAGNAGAAAGAAAGAAAGAAAGAAAGAAAGAAAGAAAGAAAGAAAGAAAGAAAGAAAGAAAAGAGGCAGGAAAAAGTCCCATATCAAACTTACGGTGATGGAAAACAACCAACAACAGTATAATGTCTGAGCTGAAAGGTCACACAACTAGGAAGTGGCAGAACTTGAGGTTTCAACTCTGGACTAACTCCAGGTTTGGTGCTCACTGCCCTACTAAACTAATTTTGTGGCAGGCAGAAAAGACTGAGAGAGAAGGCAAATTAAAATTGCACTATTTTCTTTCTTTCTTTCTTTCTTTCTTTCCCCCCCCCCCCCCCTTCACTTAGCCTTGACTTGAAACTCCCATTTTCTTAATTAAGCCAATTGGCCCACAAATGTAAGTAGCATTTTTAAAATTTCCCTGATAAACAAAAGCTGGAAGCATTTCCCATAAGAACAGGAACAAGACAAGGATGCCCACTTTCACCACTCCTATTCAACACAGTACTGGAAGTCCGAGCAGGAGCAATCAGGCAAGAGAAAAAAAGTAAAAGGCATCCAAATAAAAAATGAAGAAGTCAAATTATCTCTCTTTTCTGTTGATATGATTCTATACCTACAACACCCAAGAAATTCTGTCAAAAGTATCCTAGAACTGATAAATAACTTCAGTAAAGTTTCTGGACACAAAATCAATGAACACAAATCAGTAACATTTCTATACACCAGTAGTATTCAAGCTGAGAGCCAAATCAAGAACACAATTCCATTTACAATAGCCACACACAAAAATAAAATACCTAGGAATACATCTAACCAAGGAGGTAAAATATCTCTATAAGAAGAGCTACAAAACATTGCTGAAAGAAATTACAGATGACAAATAAATGGAAAAATATTCCATGCCCATGGATTGAAAGAATTAATACTGTTGAAATAGCCATACTGCTTAAAGCAATCTACAGATTCAATGCTATCCTTATCAAACTATCAACATATTTTTTCTCAGATTTAGAAAAAAAAAAAAATTTTTAACATTGATATTGAATCAAAAAAGAGCACAAATAGCCAAAGAACTTCGAAGCAAAAACAACAAAGCCAGAGGTATCACATTACCTGACTTCAAACTACTATAAGGTTACAGTAACCAAAATAGCATGGTACTGGTATAAGAGCAGATATGTAGACCAATGGAACAGAATAGAGAGCCCAAAATTAAGCCTCACATCTACAGTCATCTGACCAACAAAGCTGACAAAAACAATGAGAAAAGAACTCCGGGTCAGGCGCAGTGACTCACTCCTGTAATCCCAGCACTTTGGGAGTCTGAAGCGGTGGATCACAAGGTCAGGAGTTCAAGACCAGCCTGGCCAACATGGTGAAACCCCATCTCTACTAAAAAAAATACAAAATTTAGCCAGGCATGGTGGTGTGTGCTTGTAATCCTAGCTACTCAGGAGGCTGAGGCAGGAGAATTGCTTGAATCCAGGAGGTGGAGGTTGCAGTGAGCCGAGATTGCACCACTGCACTCCAGCCTGGGCCAAAGAGCAAGACTCCATCTTAAAAAGAAAAGAAAAGGACTCCCTGTTCAATAAATGGTGCTGGGATAGCTGGCTAGCCATACGCAGAAGGAGGAAACCGGACCCCTATCTTTTACCACATGCAAAAATTAACTCAAGATGGATTAAAGATTTAAATGCAAGACCTCAAACTATAATAATCCTAGAAGAAAGAATAGGAAATACCTTTCTCAACATTGGCTTTGGCAAAAAATTTATGGCTAAGTCCGTAAAAGCAATTATAACAAAAACAAAAATTGACAAGTGGGACCTAATTAAACTAAAGAGCTTCTGCATACCAAGAAAAACTATCAACAGGGTAATTAGACCATATATATAATGTGAGAAAATATTCATAACCTATGCATCTGACACAGTTTTAATATCCAGAATCTATAAGGAATGTAAACAACTCAATAAGCAAAAAAACTAATAAGCACATTAAAGAGTGGGCAAAGGACATGAAGAGACACTTCTCAAAAGAAGACATGAAAGCAGCCAACAAACATATGAAAAAATGCTCAACATCACTAATCATCAGAGAAATGCAAATCAAAACTGCTATGAGATATCAACTTACACCAGTCAGAATGGCTATTAAAAAGACCAAAAATAACAGATGCTGGTAAAGCTATAGAGAAAAGAGAACACTTACACATTGTTAGTGGGAATGTAAATTAGTTCAGCCACTGTAGATGGCAGTCTAGAGATTTCTCAAAGAACTAAAAACAGAATTATCATTTGACCCAGTAATCCCACTACTGGGTATATACCCAAAGGAAAATAAATTATTCTAGAAAAAAAAAAACACACATGCATTTTTATGTTCATTGCAGCACTATCCATAATAGTAAAGACATGGAATCAACCTAGATGCCCATCAACAGTGGATTGGATAAAGAAAATGTGGTCAGCCTGACATGGTGGCTCACACCTGTAATCCCAGCACTTTGGGAGGCTGAGGTGAGAGGATTGCTTGAGCCCAGAATTCAAGACCTGGGCTCAAACTGGGCAACATAGTGAGAACCCCATCCTTACAAAAAATTCAAAAATTAGCTGGGTGTGGTGGTGCATGCCTGTAGTCCCAGCTATTTGGAGGTTCAGGCAGGAGGATTGCTTGAGTCCAGGAGTTTGAGGTTGCAGTGATCTCTGATCATGCCACTGAACTCCAACCTGAGTGACAGAGTGAGACCCTGTCAAAAAAAAAAGAAAAGAAAAGAAAATGTGATACATATGTACCATGGAATACTACACAGCCATTAAAAAAATCATGTCCTTTGCAGCAATATAGATGCAGCTGGAAGGCATTATCCTAAGCAAATGAACACAGGAACAGAAAACCAAATACCACATGTTCTTGCTTGTAAGTGGGGGCCAAACATTGGGTACACATGGACACAAGGATGGGAACAAGAGACACTGGGGACTACTAGATAGGAAAGAAAAAGTTGGGGGCAGGGGTTGAAAAACTACCTATTGGGTACTACGCTTACTACCTGGGTGACATGGGCTTTTGGTAACAATGATGTGCTAAACCAGGTTCCTCAACTGTAACGAATGTACTCCTCTGGTGGGGGATGTTGATGATGGGGGAAGATATGCACATACAGGGGCAGGCATATATGAGAAATCTTCCTTTCTCTCAATTTTGCTGTGAACCTAAAACTGCTCTAAGAAAATAAAGTCCTAGACTGGGTACACTGGCTCAGGCCTATAATCCCAGCCTTTTGGGAGGCCAAGATGGATGGATTGCTTGAGCCCAGGAGTTTGAGATCAGCCTGGGCAACATGGGAAAACCCCATCTCTACAAAAAATACAGAAAAGAAAAGTAATTGGCCAGGCTTGGTGGGGTGCCCTTGTAGTCCCAGCTACTCTGGAGGCTGAGGCAGGAGGATCACTTGAGCCCAGGAGGTCAAGTCTGCAGTGAGCTGAGAGTATGCCACTGCACTCCAGCCTGGGCAACAGAGCGAGGCCCTGTCTCAAAAAAATAAAACATAAAAAAGTCCATGTTATTTTTTAAAATTGCCTGGATATGTTTAAACTTTCTCATTCTTATACCACACAGTAGGGATCGAGGCTCAGTAGCCACTGCCCTGCCTTGTATCTGACAATCAAAGTAGAGAGTACTAGGGAAAAAAAAGAACAACCGTTACTACACAAGTGTAACTTTAACCATGCCTGGGTGGATTTATTTAATTTTCTTCCCTGTTGAGAATATTCACATCTCATTTTTTAAAAGATAAACCCATGTGATAAAAGTTCAGCTCAGTCACTATTCAGATGCTATGAAGAAGCTCTTCCTTGATCCATCAAAGCCATAAGAGGCCTCAGAGAAGACAAGGAAGCTATTTTTAATGGGAAAAGATTCTGGATATCCCCAAGGTAAGTCAGTCTCTGATTTGTGGCTTCCACACTTCACCACAGTGGAGTTGGAGTCTCTCTTTTGGGATTTTCAAGATATTTTCAAGAGCAATAGTTAAACAGCTAAAAGAAATAAAGACTTTTCAAGTCTCTGCCACATTTATTTGCCTATTTACACATTACTAATTATACCTGCGTTTATCTACTCAGGAAAAGCAGACTAAGTAAAATGTTACATAAATGCAAAGCATCCATGCATGCAAACATAAATGCATAGCATCTTAGAATCAGACACAATCTCAAAAATCATCTAATCCACCCCCATCATTTTACAGATGAAGAAAGCAGGCCCACACACATGGATAATGGCAGAGCTGAAACTAATGTCTGTACTTTACTTCTCAAAAGACTGTAATACATGTGGGAAGCCATGGACCTACCTTTCAGAGGCTGTGGGAATTTGGGCTGGATCCTTAACCTTTCTAAATGAGAATAATGCCTTCTGTAGATCAGATGAAATAATGTATGTGTGTTACTTTAAGTTTATTTCAGTGGCTTCCACACAGAAAAGACTTACTAAGTTAACTTAATGTTCCCCAGAACTTGTTGACTAGGAATCTCTCTCGAGAAGGAAACCAGTAGGGATCTATACAAAATGGGAAAAGATCTATCACCTAAGAGCCAATAAACATGGATCTTTCCAAGTCTAGTGAAAGTAATTGAGATACATTTTCAGGAAGGTGTAACTAGAATACAAGTTATGGTGGCGGGAAGAGCTGTGGTCTAATGAATTTCACTGTAATCTTCCTAAGATGGTAATGGAAAAGAAGGCTTAGCTTGCATTAGGACTAGAAATGGGCAGTGAAAGAACATGAATTGGCCATGTTGCCTCCATCCCTGTCCAAGAGAGGTAAGGCCATGAGCTGGATAACAGTGGCTATTTTCATGCAGGAAATTCTTTCCTCTCTGATTCTATGCTGCTTCCCATGCACTTTTCTAAGAGTAATGTTTGTCAGGACCACCCCCAGTTCCTTTTTCCCCCACTCTCCTCTCCTTTCCTGCCACTCTTGCCCTTTCTCCCTCCCTCTCTCTGAGTCTCACTCCATTCTGGGCCATGTGGTACACAAATGTAAAGCAATGCAGCTGTTTGCCACCATAAGAGAAACCGGCCTTAGAGTAAACATGACACTGTGGAAGGCAGAGACGAGGCATGTCTGTGTGCACACATGCACCCACAGCACACATACAACAAACACACAAACAAAATCAGACTTTGATAATGTTGTTAAAGGCCTAATCAATCCAACTCCAGGTCTCACTCTGAATTTCCTTTTCTAGAAACCCCCATTTGTGTCACCTATTTTGAATTGTAGCTGTTGTAACTTGCAACAGAATGCAATCTTATTGATTAAAATTGATTTATGCTGAGAACTTTCCTAAATGAAAGATAATAATGTACTAGTTAGCCAACATATATATTGGTCCACATGAAAAATGACTTCAGATAAAACTAACAAATCAGCATTAAATTTTGTTTCAGTCACATATAATTTTGTTCCACATGATTCATGTATTTGTTGCATGCACTTGGACATGCCTTTTAACCTCACAGAGTAGATTACTTCTTGCAGTACCAGCAATTTTACATATCTGGACCTATAAGTCAGACGCTGAGATGTGGTCACCATGCTCCGGTCTTGCATCTTGTGTGACCCAGACCACATATCCACATTTATCTCATTTCTCTCCTTATCAAGGTCCAGCTCAGAAGACTCCTATTCTAGTGCTTTCCACCAAGCCACATGCTCATTAAGTGGTTAATTACATCATGGGCTTGAAAGTAATAAAACAGCGTTTCTTACTTTTTGTTAACTCAAATAGGTCTTCTCTCCAATTAGTGTAAATCATTGAGGTTTTATTACATACATACATGTGTGTTTGTGTTTGCAAAGTTCCACTGATGAATAATGACTGTGCAGCCACCCACAGGCCAGATGGAAATGGTTGGAGATCATTAAATAAAACATTGTTAGGTCATTTCCAGCATATAATCAGCAACAATGGCTGTGGTTAGACTTGTTATATAAACATATGGAGGAGAGGATGACTCACTGAGTACCAGAATAATCAAGCCTTAGGTATCCCCAACACAAAACTTCTAAGGAATAAGCTTGGGGACTGCTGAACATGGAGTGGGCGGAACCCTTGGTTGAAGGGGCAGTGACCAGCACTGAATCATTGATCACTGAGTGTTGACCATGGCTTGAGACTGTGAAAAGACATTCTTCCTTCTTCCTTTCTCTTCCTTCCTCCTTTCCATCTTTCATTCACCCTCTTCTGTCTTCCTGCCTAAAAACGTTTATTGAAGTAAAATATGTGTTGCCCATGGGTCAGGGTCTTTAAAAAATATAATCTAATCACTGTCATAAGCATTTCCTGGTTCTGTGGCCTTGGCCAAGCCTAGGAGCTCAGTTTCTGCATTTAAAACTGCAGATATAGTCCTAGGTATTCAGGGGGCTGAGGTAGGAGGATCGCCTGAGCCTGGGATGTTGAGGCTGCAGTGAGCTGAGATCACATCACTGCACTCCAGGCCTGGGCAAATGAAGTGAGACCCTGTCTCCTAAATAAATAACAAGCAAAACTGAAGATAAAGGTGTTTCTTGTGTCTCTATCCCACAGGTTTGCTTTGAAGATCCAATGAAATTAGAAAGATGAAGGAAACCTCTGTGAAATATTCCTTGCCCAGCACCACTACAGCTTTTTAGCAGATAATATCCCCTTGTGCTTTGTTTCTGAGTATATTTTCACTAATAGCTTCATAACACGCTAAAGTCAAGCACATGATATTTGTTATCAGAAGAGTCACATTTCAGTCTCAGCTCCACCATTTAAGGTGGAATATTAAATGTGGAATGTCTTTTAAAGGTCTCTGAGCCTCAAGAGATTGTTGGGATGAACAAATTATGTTAAAAAAAATGGTTAGAAATAAGTTTTGGTGGTTTTGGTTGCAAGAGCCATTTAAAAAGTTGGGGGGAGAGGAAAGTTGATTCTCAGGATTTAGACTGAAGCAGGAACAAGAAGCTATCAGAGCCCAAGTGCCCCCTGAAAACTAGACAGATCTGTTGAACTCTCTCATTGCATCTCTGTTTCTCTCCACCTGTCTGCTTAGTACTCACTGAATAATTTAGACAAAATCCTGAAGTGAATCACCCTGAATGATAGAGAAAGACATCATGTCCTCCATGAAACCAGCTTCTGCACAAGATACCTGCAGACAAGCCAAGGATGGACTACCTTCTGCCCACCATAGCCCCATCAGCACAATTCTCCTGATTAGGGGGCTGTAGGTGTCAGAGGGATGCTGTAAATGTCAGGAAACATCACTAACTATTCAAAAATAAGATGAGAGCAGATAAGAACATTGTACTGGTAAAGGGAAACTGCCCCTGAGCGCTCAGAGGGCATGTTTAATGGTGTTACACAAAAGATGCCACAGCTTAGTGGGAGGAAGAGATTAGATTCCATTCAGAAAATAACTATTTTTACTAAAAGCATTTTTTTTCCATGCAGCTGGCAGAGAAAAAAAGAAAGCAAGTATTGTGGGAAAGAGGGGGAAGTAGAGGAGGCCAAATACAGTATCGGCATCCAGAGTGTTGAGAGGAAATGAGGAAATCAAAGATGAAACACCCTGCAGTCGTTCCCATAGTAAAAAGCAAAGCAAGTGGTTAACATTTTGCAAGGAGTTTTGGGGGGGAGTGGGGGGCGGATCCAGTCTCCTCAGCAATATTGATACAATTTGAATACTTAATGTGAATTCTGAGAAATAACATATACTAATAAGTATCTCTTGAAGTCTGTTTGAGATACTATAACAAAATACCGTAATCTGTGCGGCTTTTAAACAACAGAAATGAGACTAGGAAGTCCAACATCAAGGTATGTATTAGTCTGTTCTCAGACTGTTATGGAGAAATACTGGAGACTGGGTAATTTATAAAGGAAAGAGGTTTAATTGACTCATAGTTCCACCTTGCTGGGGAGGCCTCAGGAAACTTACAATCATGGCAGAAGGCAAAGGAGAAGCAGGCACCTTCTTCACAGGGCAGCAGGAGAGAGTGAGTACAAGCAAGGGAAATGTCAGATGTTTATAAAACCGTCAGATCTTGTGAGACTCTACCTCACTATCATGAGAACAGCATGGGGGAAACCTCCCCATGATCCAATTACCTCCACCTGGTCCCACTGTTGACACATAGGGATTATGGGGATTACAATTCAAGGTGAGATTTGGGTGGGGACATAGCCAAACCATATCAAGGTGCCAGCAGATTCTGTATCTGGTCATTGTCTGCTTCCTTATAGATAGCACCTACTTGCTGTTCTCATGTGGTGGAAGGGGTGAGCTAGCTCTTTGGGGTCTTCTTTTATCAGGGCACTAATCTGACTCATGAGCGCTCTGCCCTCATGACCTAATTGCTTCCCTAAGGCCCCACTTCCTAATACCATCACCTTGGGGGTTAGGATTTCAACATGTGAATTTGGAGGAGGAAATAAACATTCTGATGATAGCAGTGCCCTAACAAATATGTGCAGCATCACTTGGGAGGAATGTAGGACATCAGAGGAAATTCCACAGAACTCAGAAGAAGACAAATCTAAACTGAACCAAAAGCAAAGCTGTCTCTTCAGTAATACCCATCTGCCATGAGTTGACTTGTATCACCCCAAAAATAGATATATTTGATGGCTAACTCCCAGTACCTCAGAATGTGACCTTATTTGCAAATAAGGTATTTGCAGAGGTAATTCATTTTCTTAAAATGTTATAAGGGAGGGCCCTAATCCAATATGACTGATGTCCTTACAAAAAGGGGAGATTTGGACACAGAGGCAGACAAGCCTAGAAGGAAGACGATATGAAGACATGCTGAGAAAGCTATTTATAAGTCAAATATCAGCAGCAAACCACTTGTAGTGAGGAGATAGATGAGGAAAAGATTCTCCTTCATGGCCAGAAGGAACCCACCCTACTGACACTTTGGTTTTGGACTTCTAGCCTAAATTCTAGAAGTCTAAATTCTAGCCTAAATTCTAGCCTAAATTCTGTTGTTTAAGCCACACAACTTATGGTACTTTGTTGTGGAAACCCCAGAAAACTATTCACCATCTAAGGATGTTCACTAGTTCCTTAGTGAGAAGAAGAGGAGAAAGTGATAGTCTATACTCCATTGATAAGCACACAATGTTTTTGCTTATAAACGATCTTATTCTGCTTTGTTATAGTGTATAGGTCCTCAATCTCCATATAGACTCAGTTGTTGAACCATCTCCTTTATCCCTGAGTTAGGAAGCCCTTTGAGATCTATTGTAAATATTTGAACATGGTGTACTGCAACTGAGTATTACCATCAATATTCTAGTGGCTGCAATAGTCAAAACCAGAATGATTCTTTAATATGGCTTCCTTTTTATATCCATGTGAGCTATATGATACAGAAGCACCTTATAGACCATTAAATACTATGCATTAACAAGAGTATGTACGCCATTGACCAAAATATTCTCTCTATTTTATGTTCTCTCTCTTCTCAACAAGGATGAAAGCCTTTTATAAAACTCCAGGAAAGTGGTTTGAGGGACATTGAGAAAGAACACATATTGTTCCAGCAGGAAACTAACTGCAAGTCAGACACTACGGCAAAATTCCAGTTACACCAGAAGCATCCTCACAGTACTTTACAAAATCCTCGCTGGGAATCTCCACTCTTTCCTCACTGTTGCCCATGCAACTACACCATCATCTAGATGACTTAGGGAGATTCTCTAGGTGGTAGAGATTACTAAGTACACCTCAATATCCCTACACCTCTTCTTCTTTAGTAAAAACCCACAGATTTTTTTACCTGGAAGCATATTCAAAGAAAAGACAACTTTTTAAGCTGCGACAGACATGCTCCAATGGCATATGACCCAATGCCATAAAGTGGAAGTGGTGTGTGTGTGTGTGTGTGGTGCACATGTGTGTATGTGTGTGTGTGTGTGTGGTTTCTATGTCTGTAAAAAAGGAAGATGTGTGAGGCATCCCTTGTCCCCTTCCATCTTCCTGGTAAGAGCGAAGACATGATAGCTGTACCCTGTGACATGATCCTGAAGCTATCTCTTGAGAATGGTATAGCAACTTGATAAAGGGATCCTACACTTTGCCATCATGAAGTGTATGTCTGGCCTGGACTGCCAACATCTGGTAATTTTTTATTAAGAAATAATTAAAAATCTATATTATTTAAACCATAATTATTCTGAAACTTTCATGACATGCAGCTAAAATTTATCATAAATGATTCAACTACCTTAGAACACAAAGGACAGAAAACTATGCCAAGATGGTTCAAATAATACGAAAACTTATCTCACATAAGGAGAAATGCAGAGGTCAGGCAACCCCAGGACTGGTTAACTCAGTAATTCTAGGAGATCCAAGCACCTAGATTTTGGCATCTTTCTGGTCTGTTTACCATTGCTCCCCCACAAATACCCTGTGCTTCAGCCCTGGTGAAGTACTGCTGGTTCCCTATATATACCTTGTTCTGTTAAGTCTCATTTCACTTACATATGTTATTGCTTCTCTTTGGAATACTCTTCCTTCTCTTTTTATTTGGTGTCTTAGTCAGCTGGAGCTGACATAACAAAATACCACAAAGTGAGTTGCTTAAACACAAATTTATTTTCCACAGATCTGGAGGTTAGAAGTCCAGGATCAAGGTTCTGGCCAATTAGGTGTTTGGGAGGGCTATCTTCCTAGCTTTCAGAAGGCTGCCTTCCCACTGTGTCCTTACATGGCAGAGAAAGTGTGAGCTCTCTAGTATCTCTTCTTATAAAGACATGAATTTTATCAGATCAAGGACCCACCCTTAAGATCTCATTTAGCCTTAATAACTTCCTTAAAGGCCCCATCTGTAAATTCTGCCACATTGGTGACTGGGACTTCAACATAAGAGTTTTGACGAGACATACAAGCTCAGTCCATAACACCTGGCAAATGCCTCTTAATCCTCTAAGATGTAATTCAAACCTTATTTCCTTTGGAAAGCCTCCCTAGCCCCTAAACTATAATTAGGTGTTTTCTCCCCCATCTTCATATTAGTTCCTATCATGCAGTATTAATTACACTGAACAATAATTAAGTATATGTTTGTTCCCCTTATTAGACTACAAGACATTTGCATTGCTCTGTTTTCACACTGCTGATAAAGATGTACCTGAGACTGGGTAATTCATTAAGAAAAAGAGATTTAATGGACTCACAGTTCCACGTTACTGGGGAGGCCTCAATCATGGCAGAAGACAAAAGGCACGTTCTTACATGGCAGCAGGCAAGAGAGAGAATGAGAACCAAGTGAAAGGGGTTTCCCCTTGTAAAGCCATCAGATCTCTTGAGACTTATTCAGTATGATGAGAACAGTATAGAGGAAACTGCCCCATGATTCAATTATCTCCCACTAGGTTGCTCCCACAACACGTGGGAATTATGGAAGCTACAATTCAAGATGAGATTTGGGTGGGGACACAGCCAAACCATAACAACATTGAAAATCAGGGACAGTAGTTTGTTTGCTTTTTATCCCTAACACCTAGGACAGTGCCTGGCACAAAGCTGGTGTAACAAATACTTAAGGAAAGAGGAAAAGAAACATTACACCTCTAGAAGAAAGTGTAAATTTTTCAAACAATTGAACTACAAATGAATGCCAGAATATCCATCATCCACTGAATCTGTGTCAGTGATATATAAATTCAACTTCCAGATGTAGTGGTTAAGAGTGTCTGGGTTAATGGAATACTATGCAGCCATAAAAATAATGAACTCATGTTCTATGCAGCAACATGGTTGCAGTTGGAGGCTGTTATCCTAAGTGAATTAACACATAAACAGAAAACCAAATACCACATGTTCTCACTGATAAGTAGAAGCTAAACATTGGGTACACATGAACATAAAGATGAGAACAATGGACACTGGGAACTCCCAAAAAGGGGAGGGAGGGGTCTGAGGCTTGAAAAAAACTACCTATTGCGTAGTATGTTCACTATTTGGGTGACAGGATCAACAGAAGTCCAAACCTCAGCATCATGCAACATACCCTTGTAATAAACCTGCACATGTGCCTCCCGAATCTAAAATAAAATCAACTGGGGGGAAGGGGAAGAGGAGAGGTGGGGATGGTTAATAGGTACAAAAAATAGAAAGAATGAATAAGACGTACTATTTGATGGCACAATGGGGTGACTGTAGTCAATAATAACTTAATTGTACATTTAAAAATAACTAAAAGAGTGTAATTGGATTGTTGATAATACAAAGGATAAATGCTTGAGGCAATGGATAACCCATTCATTCTCCATGATGTGATTATTATGCATTGCATGCTTGTATCAAAAC
Source organism: Theropithecus gelada (assembly GCF_003255815.1). NCBI lineage: Eukaryota > Metazoa > Chordata > Mammalia > Primates > Cercopithecidae > Theropithecus > Theropithecus gelada. The sequence goes on along the minus strand of NC_037668.1, from coordinate 96,183,931 downwards.
ATTACATGTACCTCATAAGCATATACAACTACTACGTACTTACAAAATTAAAAATTAAAATAAATAAAATAAATTCTAAAAATTACAAAAGAGTGTCTAGGTTAAAATGCTATTTTTCAGCTTACTAGTTATATGACTTGATTACTTACTGTGGCAGACTGAAAGTACTTCTACATTTGTTGATCTTCATATTTAGAAGTAGAATCTAATTCCCTTTCCCCTGAATGTTGGCTAGTCTTACTGACTTGCCTGGGGCAGAAATCACCTCCTGTGGGTTCTTAGGCTATTTGATAAGAAGCCTTATAGCTTCCACTCAGACCTCTTGGACCACTTGCCCTGGGGCACCATGGAGGAAGTCCAACTACCCTGAGGCCACTATGCTAGGAGAAAACTCAAGTTAGCCCTGTGAAGGCACCATGCAGACAGAGATGCCTGGCCAGCCCCTCGCTATTCACATCATCCCAGCTGTAGTCCTAGACCCCATGGAGCAGAGTAGCACTGCTCCTCTGTGCCCGTCAAATTCCTGCTCTCCCAGAAACATGGGATAATACCAATAAATTGTTGTTTTAAGTCACAAAGTATTGCAGCAGTATGTTAAGTGGCAATAGATGATGAAATATTCCTCTGTGTCTCTGTGTTCTTGTTTGAAAGTGGAGATGTGACAATCTTCTACTTCTTGGCACCACTGTAAGAGTGAAATGGGTTAGAGCTTGTAAAGCACTTAAAACAATGCCTGGCCCAAAGTAAGTGCTTGTACATATTAGATGTTATTATTTTAATGATGTGATTTTTGATTTCTGTAGATCAAAACAATTTTGTTTTGGTTAAATTAGTGATGGCTCAGAGCTAAGGTACATGATTATCCTGATTAACAGGTCACGTTGTGAACTGGATGCCTTTGGATGACTTTTTAGTTAGCAGGACTTGATTCAGACCCTGTGTAGGTAAGGTGATCTCTTGCTGAAAATCTGCATGTGTCGAGGGCGAAGGAGCAAGCCCCTTCCCCAAATATCAACTTAGTCATCTTCCTAAGGCATCCAAGCTTTGGTCTGGGCAGAGGAGAGGGGCTTCCTAGTACGCTTCCAAATGCCTCCATTGGTACTGCTGTTTTTTTGCCTTTTCCCTACTGGGATAATTTGACACTAACGGGAAACAGCTCTTGAGGATGAAAACTGTTGGTCGTTTCTCCCTGTGAGCTTGGAATCCAGCTTCAGAGGAGGAGAAACACAAACATGACACTAATGGACTTCCCTTGTTCTCAGTTCTTCTCATTTCAAGACAGCAGTGCCCTTGGCCTCCGGCTCCTCGCTTCAGATCCATTAGTGCCGGGCAAATGAGCCATGTGGTTTCTCTCATCTCCTGCCCATAAACCACCACACATACCTCTCTCCTGACCCCTCCCTCTAGTTAACATTGTTTAACACACTCAAGGACACAGTTGCGGTTCTTTTATTCCTAGAAAAGCAAGATGTGCTAATGCTTCCTGTGCTGGCCACCTCGGTGGCAACTCAAAGCCACAGCCTGGGCTGTTTGATGCTTTCTGTTTCGGAATGGTATTGATAGCCTGTGACTGAGTGCCTCGGTGATGAAAAGGGCCCCTGGGAACCTGCTGACACGCCTGCATTCCTCCACTGACTCAACCTGGCACAGCAGTCACGTCACTCTCCCTGGACTTCCTGATGTCGCAAGGCCTTCTCCTGGGCAACATCAGGGCCCTGTGCCCCTGGGAGGAGGAACCGAGGGGCAGAAAAGGGATGGGGAACTCGGACACACACACACAAGTATCCTAACTCAGGAGGGCATTTGTGTGCTGGGCTGGATGTTTAACCAGCATCTGAAGTAATGAAAAGTGTTTCGGTTTGAAAACCCCAGATCTGGGTTTCAGGCCTCATTCTGCCTTATCCTAGCTGTGTGAGTTTTGATAAGCTATCTAGATCTCAGCCTGCTTATTTGTGTAATTAGCACAGAGGGCTATCCTGACAGTTGGACTCGATGGAGTTTTGCCTTCATGCAGCTGAGCATCTGGAAGGGCATACAGATATCGACCATGACCAGAAACAGCCCAGTTTTCTCGTAGCTGGGTCACAGACACATTTGGAATCCAAAGGATGCTAAAAACAGTTCAGCTACTGTTCTCAGCAGGCTGCCTTTGAGTCCACACAGAATTTGTCTTCTCTGTTTCCTCCATACTTTCTTTATCTTGTCTATCTTCTCCCCTGGTTAAGGATAGAGTCTAACCGTCCCTTTCCTCTGAGCGTGGGACAAGTTCGATTCCAGGAGCCTTCTTAGTGGAGCTCCTGAAATGAAGCAAGACTCTCTTGTTGATCCTAACTGCTTCTCTTAGCATAGCTTTGAGGTGAATAATGTTGAAAGATCTGAGAATGGGAAACGAGTGAGAATGGGACCACATTAAAGGGACAGAGCAGTGTACCCTGGCAAAGATTAGCACATAGTAAGTATTCAATAATGCCCTTGTCTTTCTTTAACTTTTTTTCACCTAGTTTTCACTTTTATTCTGTCCAGGGTTGTTCCATGTGCTCTCAGTTCAATTTAGATGTTTTCTTATTTGGAGATATCTTAACATCTGTAGATGATTTTCCAAACTCAAGGGCTTGTAAACAATTCTGAGCCAGTTGTGGTGGATCATGCCTGTAATGTCTACAAAAGTATGTTTTTTATTTTTGTTTTTTTGTTTTCTGTTTTTTTTCTGTTTTGTTTGTTTGTTTTGTTTTGTTTTGTTTTGTTTTGTTTTGTTTTGTTTTTTGAGATGGAGTTTCGCTCTTGTTGCCCAGGCTGGAGTGCAATGGTGTGATCTCGGCTCACTGCAACCTCTGCCTCCCAGGTTCAAGCGATTCTCCTGCCTCAGCCTCTAGCCTCAGCATGTGCCACCACGCCCAGCTGATTTTGTATTTTCAGTAGAGACGGGGGTTTCTCCATGTTGGTCAGGCTGGTCTCAGACTCCCGACCTCAGATGATCCGCCCCCTTCGGCCTTCCAAAGTGCTGGGGTTACAGGCATGAGCCACCACGCCCGGCAAAAATATTTCTTAAAAATTAGCTGGGTGTGGTAGTGTATGCCTGTGGTCTCAGCTTAGGGAGGCTGAGGTGAGAGGATCATCTGAGCCAGGGGAGGTAGAGGCTTCAGTCAGCCATGATTGCACCACTGTATTCCAGCCCAGGTGATAGAGAAAGACCCAGTCTCCAAAAAAAAACAAAACAAAAAACAAAACAAAACAAAAACACACACACACACACACAAACAATTCTGAGATTTTCATAATTCTTTTGTTTCTTGAAGCAAATTGGTCCAATGACTAGATCCCTCCATCACAGTTAATTAATTTTTTTCTGGTCCTTATTTCCAACAGCTGGGTTGGATTTCCACTGATGTAAAGAAAGCTGAAGGCAAGCCGTGCGCGGTGGCTCACACCTGTAATCCCAGCACTTTGGGAGGCCGAAGCAGGCAGATCACGAGGTCAGGAAATCGAGACCACCCTGGCTAACACAGTGAAACCCCGTCTCTACTAAAAACAGAAAAAAAGAATTAGCCGGGCGCGGTGGCGGGCGCCTGCAGTCCCAATTACTCCGGAGGCTAAGCAGGAGAATGGCGTGAACCCGGAAGGCGGAGCTTGCAGTGAGCCGAGATTGCACCACTGCACTCCAGGCTGGGAGACAGAGTGAGACTGTCTCAAAAACAAAAAAGAAAAAATAGAAAGCTGAGGACAGATCCCAAAATTCACTGTGCCCCTGAAATTATATTTTGTATCGAGGAAAATCTAAAATCCTTCAGTGCTCTAGGGGTTTAAGAAAGCTCTCAGCCAGTGACTACACAGGAACAAATATAGAACAATGACAGCAATTACCAGGACACTACCCCACTGACAACATAAAACGTAATGTCATAAACCTACGGACACAAACCAGTTTTATGTCAAGGAGCCCCGACTCCAGCGTTCTTTTGTAAAGCAGGAGAGGACCATTAAGCCCTGGGCTTAGCCAGACATCCCCATCCATGGGCCAGGGTGAGCGGCCAGAGGGCAGAGCCGTGGCAGCAGCAAGACAGCCAGTCAGCACGCTGCGCAGCTCCTGCAAATATTTAATTAAATCTTCATTCTAACTCTCCAACCGACTAGTGACCTTGGGCAAGTTGCTTAAGCTCCCATGTCTCAGTTTTCCTCACGTGTAAAATTAATAAAATCTAGGCCAGGAAGTTGTTATGGAAGTTAAATGAATTTATACATATAAAACTCTCAGAATGATGCCAAGTAAATAACAAATAAGTGTTTGCTGGTATTACTGTTGTTCTCATCAACTATTTTGATTACATTTAAAAAAAAATAGTCTTTCTCCTAACACCATTTAAAATTGGAGGTTCACACAATTCAGTCTCTTCCTTGTCTTTCCTAACTTATTCATAGATTTTATTTTTATTATTATTGTTATTATCATCATCATTATTATTTTAGAGACAGGGTCTCATTATGTTGGCCAGCCTTGAATTCCTGGGCTCAAGTGATCCTCCAGCTCAGCCTTCTGAGTAACTAGGACTACAGGTGTGCACCATCAAACCCAGCTTTTGATTCATAGATTTTTTGTTTTTAAGTTGATTCCACTTTCCCATTCCCCATGTGTTGTGGTATAGGGTGTAAACTGGGAGCATGCAGGTCTGAGAGCTTCAGGCTCTGCCACTGTGTGACCTGGGGCAAGGCACCTGGCCATCTGCTCCTCCCTTCTCTCCCATATGAAGTGGAAGGCTCATGCCAGGTTACCTACAGAATCGATTCAGCCCTCAGGCCAGGAGAACAGCAGGGATCCTTCAGTGCTGCATCCCTGTATTTCTCTTTCACTCCAGATTCCAAGCAAGGCTGAAGGCAGCCTATTTTCAAACTGCTCAAGTCTCTCGAGAGAGGAAGAAAACCTGTCTTCAAACATAGCTTGCTGTCTTTTCCCAAGATAAGCAACCCCCTTCCCAAGACTCTCTGATTATCAAACATGTCAGCAGTATTCTAAGAATCCTATATAAAATGAGCAAACCAGTCCTACAGGAAGACCTGAGGGACTGCTTTGAACAAGGGAAATGAACCTTAATGCATAAATGGATACATCCTCATTAAGCTGCAGATGCCAGGAATCACTGGGATGCTGACCCCTGTGCGGGAGGTACGGCACCTCTGCAGGTGGCAGGGTCACCAAGTTGCACAATTCTCTACCCCCTGCAGAATACTTGCCTGGAATATCTTTATATTCTCCGGGTGATGCCTGTAGAATTTTTTCTTTCTTTCCTTTAATCTCTCCTTCCAAAGTAGTCTCGAGCCCCTGCTATGCGCCAGAGACTGTGCTTACTGACAGTTACATAAGGAAGATTAAGACATGCTTCTTGCTTTCAAAAAATTCACACATCAGTAGGAAAAACTAAAATGTAAAGAATTCTATAACACAATGCCAGGCTAAATCTGGTTCCCCTGTTAACACTCTAATAGCACTTAGTACTTTCCTTTTCTATCACTTATCACAAGTTGGTAAATGCACTTGTATATTCCATTAATTAATATCTTACTTCTGCCAACCCCCCTCTCACAGTGTAGACTGTGACTCCTCGAGCTAATACATACTTAGTAATTATTATAAACTTACTTAAGACAGACACTGTCTTAAGTGCCTTACATATATTATCTTTCAATCTTCACAACTACTTTAAGAAGAATATACTAATATTCTTATTTTACAAATGAGGAAACTAAGACAGTGACGTGCCTGAGGTCACACAGCTGGTAAGAGTCAGAACCAGGTCTTAAACCTAAGCAGTCTGGCTTCAAATCTCTGCTCTCATTTGCTAAGCTCTGTATTAAAGGGAGGATATCAAGACTCTTTTAAAGGTGATGGATAAGTAGGTGACACAGCCTAGAAAGATTTCCTTCTAAAATTATTAAATTCCAATAATGTAGGTAAGCTTCCTTTGTCTGGAAAATCCATTCATATGGAACTCCTTAATTCCTACTATCAAACCGAAGTTAGGCTTTGTGTATACAAAATATGAAGAAGAACAGGAGATAAATGGTGGCACTTAGATCAGAAAAAAAGAACATTCACAGCAAAAGAAGTCTATGTGTACTGAAAAATACTGTTATCCTAAAAGCAAAAGGCTATATATTGTCATTTATCTGACTTGATCTAAATTTAAAATTATGAAAGCCAAAGAAAATTGATCAACTATTTCCTAAAGAAAGAGACCCACCTCCACTGCTATAACAATCCAATTCATTAACCCATGGACAGCAGGCACTTCTCTGGTAGACTCTTGTTACCATCTCATCAACTAAAAATGCAAAATGTCTATTAAAAATAAATGAGATTGGAGGCCGGGCACGGTGTCTCATGCCTTTGGGAGGCTAAGGCGGGTGGATCACCTGAGGTCAGAAGTTCAAGACCAGTCTGGCCAAAATGGTGAAACCCTGTCTCTACTAAATATGCACAAATTAGTTGGGCATGGTGGCGAGGACCTGTAATCTCAGCTACTCGGGAGGCTGAAGCAGGAGAATCGCTTGAACCCAGGAGGTGGAGGTTGCAGTGAGCTGAAATAGTGCCAATGCACTCCAGCCTGGGCGACAGAGCGAGATTCTGGCTCCAAAAATGATAATAATAGTTTTTAAAAATGAGGTTCCTTTATGCATCCGTGTAACTTAAAGACATATTAGATTTCTAAACTGTTTAATTGTTCTGTGCCTTTTTTATTTATTTATTTTTATTTTTTTATTTTATTTATTTATTTATTTATTTTTTTTTTGAGACGGAGTCTCGCTCTGTCGCCCAGGCTGGAGTGCAGTGGCACGATCTCGGCTCACTGCAAGCTTTGCCTCCCGGGTTCATGCCATTCTCCTGCCTCAGCCTCCCGAGTAGCTGAGACTACAGATGCCCGCCACCACGCCTGGCTAATTTTTTGTATTTTTAGTAGAGACGGGGTTTCACCGAATTAGCCAGGATGGTCTCCATCTCCTGACCTTGTGATCCGCCCGGCCTCGGCCTCCCAAAGTGCTGGGATTACAGGCGTGAGCCACTGCGCCTGGCCTGTTCTTTGCCTTTTAAAAGTATAACATGAAGACTTTTTGTCTTGCTGTGTTAAATTCGTGTTTGTAGTTTAAAGCCTGACATCATATCAATTAGGTTTCAACCCTGGCTCTCTTACTCATTATCTACATAGATGTGGTCTGTTGGTCCAGTTTAGTTAACTGCAAAATTAGAAGACTGAATTAAATGATTTGTGATATTCTTTTGTCCTCCCCTAACATATTGAAATTTGAAAACTTTCTCTGTTTATACTTTTGTATGATGCTTTATTTCCATTCAATAATGTTAGAAAGTATTCACGTTTGACTCCAATTTAAATTCTTTCCATGAGCATTTAATAAAAACCACTAAATTCACTTAGAAAATAAATTGGAGTTAGGCTCAGTGTTCGACAAAGGAGTATGGTTCCCAGAGCATCAACACACAGGACAGGGACATCTGTTGTAGAGATTATTGGTGTTTACAAATACCAGCGTTCTGCTTTTCTTCTGGGCACATGGCTGGACCACATCTTGCAATTAGTTGAGACCATGTGTCTGAATTTCAGCCAATGGAATACGAACTTACATGGCATGTGCCACATCTATGCCTGAAATGTTAAAATGTCCTTCATGCAGTCCTAGTTCTCCTTTCCTACCCACTAGCTAAGTAGACAGAATTTGAAAAATGGAGAGAAGAGCAGAGACACAAGACAAAAGGAGCCTGGGCTCCCGAATGACCACATGGAGCAGAATCCTTCTGCAGGCCTTTACTGGATTGCCATGTGAGAGAAAAGGATGTTTATTGTGTTAAAGTACTGAATTTAAGGCGCTAGCCTACACTGACCTTTTAGTGTTTTATCCACGTGAAATTGGGTTAAAATGAGCATCTGCTTCAATCTTGAAGGAAGGCAATCTGGTTAGTCTGAGAAGTGCCACGTTTGTGGCGGGCATCTTGCCGCTCGCAGCCCTGTGAATCCTGTGACACTATTGTCTAATACACTGTTCTATCTGTCATTATACACAGATCACCCTAGTTTTGCCAATGCACTTGCTGCACTTCCAGCACCTCTCTACAGCACTTCACTTTCTCCTCTTCCTACTCAAGTTCTTTCTTGGTTTCCCTAATACTCTAATATCCAAATTTCCTCTCCAATAAATGCAGCTTAGCTGTTCTTCATTCATTTTTTTATATGCTATCCTTTATAACATTACTTTTAAATCATTTTGAATTTTCTAATTCATTTCTTCCCTTTTCTTTCTTTCTTTTTTTTTTTTTTTTTTAAAGAGACATGGTCTTACTCTGTCACCCAGGCTGGAGTGTAGTGGCATGTTCATGGCTCACTGCAGCCTTGACCTGCTGGCTCAAGCAATTCTTCCCCCTCACCTTCCCAAGTACTTGGGACTACAGGTACACACCATCATGCCCAGTGTTTTGGTTTTTTTTTTTCCTTTTTTTTTTTAGACAGAATCTCACTCTGTCACCCAGGCTGGAGTACAGTGGTGCCATCTCAGCTCACTGCAACCTCCACCTCCTGCGTTCACGCCATTCTCCTGCCTCAGCCTCCTGAGTAGCTGGGACTACAGGCGCCTGCCACCATGCCCGCCTACTTTTTTTTTTTTTTTTGTATTTTTAGTAAAGACAGGGTTTCACCATGTTAGCCAGGATGGTCTCCCTCTCCTGACCTTGTGATCCACCTGCCTTGGCCTCCCAAAGTGTTGGGATTACAGGTATGAGCCACCACGCCTGGCCCATGACCAGCTACTTTTTAAAATTTTTTGTGGAAATGAGATCTCACTATGTTGTCCAGCCTGCCTCAAGTTATCCTCTCACCTTGGCCTCCCAAAGTGTTAGAATTATAGGCATAAGCCATCATACCTAGCAGCTTCACTTTGTGTGTGTGTGTGCATGTGCGCGCACGCGTGTGTGTGTGTGTGTAGACAGGGTCTCACTCTGTCACCCAGGCTGGAGTGCAGTGGTGTGATCTTGGCTCACTGCAACCTCTACCTCCTAGGTTCAAGTAATTCTCCCACCTCAGCCTCCCAAGTAGCTGGGAATACAGGCACACATCACCACACCCAGATAATTTTTGTATTTTTTGGTAGAGACAGGGTCACCATGTTGGCCAGGCTAGTCTCAAACTCCTGACCTCAAGTGATCCACCAACCTGGGCCTCCCAAAGTGTGGGATGATAGGCATGAGCCACTGCACCCAGCCAGCTTCATGTATTTTGAAACTCTGTTATTAGCTGTGTATGTGTTTAAGATTGTTATGCCCAGGCTGGGCGTGGTGGCTCATGCCTGTAACCCCAGCACTTTGGAAGGCCAAGGCAGGAGGATCATGAGGTCAGGAGATGGAGACCATCCTGGCCAACACAGTGAAACCCTGTCTCTACTAAAAATACAAAAATTAGCCAGGCGTGGTGGTACACACCTGTAGTCCCAGCTACTCGAGAGGTGGAGGCAGGAGAATCACTTGAACTCGGGAGGCGGAGGTTACAGTGAGCCGAGACCATGACATTGCACTCCAACCTGGGTGACAGAGCAAGACTCCATCTCAAAAAAAAAAAAAAAAAAAAAAAAAAAAGGATTGTTATGCCCTCTTGACGGAATGAACGCTTTATTTGATGAAATGGCATTCATTATTCCCGGTAATATTCTTTGTTCTGAAATTTATTTGCCTAGGTTCCACTTCCCTGCTCCACTACTTAGAAACTCCTTAAACACAGTAAGCTGGGACAATTACAGGGCTTACCTCATTTGTCTCTTATCCCTCAGGAATAATTGTTCTTTGTTGTTTGTTGCCTAAGTGTCTTTAAAAATTTATTTCATACATTTTAGGCAATTTTTGGTTGTTTCAGCCAGCGGAGTAAATCTGGCACCTATTACACCATCTTGACATGAAGGTGAAGTCACTAAGGGCATCACCTCATTTGATCCTCATTGGAATCCTATGAAGTAGCTATTATTCTTCTTTTCAGTGAAGAAAAAAAGTGAAGTCTCAGTGTAAATAATTGGTCTACATTTACACAACTAGCAAAATCAATTGAAATAAATGGAACAGGTAATGATTTGGGTGATAAGCACAACTATTTCCTGAAACTAAAATGTAGACTCATAGTGTAAGATCTTTTTTAATAATTTGTAAATTTACTTAATGTAATCAATTTCAGAAAGATAACAAGATCAAAATGCATTTAAGTTCACATGTAATGATTTGCTTTAACTGACAATCGTGCAGTACATAAGATGAAGTTTGGCTCAGAAAATCTAGGCTGAAAATTCAAAGTACTTGATGGGAGAAATGATAAAATCTTGCAGCCAGTGAGACTGAACAAAGAATAAAAGCTAACAATATTTGTTTCTGGTAGGAATTCGACCTGTTGCCTTATTTTTAAAATATCCCCAAAGCCAGCAATCCTGAAGCAAATATTTTTAGTATTCATGGGAGGGTTTAAAAGAAACAAACAACTGAACTATGTTTTTTTAACCTTCTATTTTCTTTTGCCCGTTTGAATGAAATGGAAGTAAATAATCCAGCGTGGCTTAGGAGGGGCCACCCAAAACCTGATTCAATCTGTGTCACAAAGATGGTCTTAGGGCATAAATGCCTCAATTTAGCAAATGTTCTGCAGTGGGCTGAGTGGGAACAATGGGAAATCCTAGTTCAAAGGTGCCTCCTTCTTCTAAAGTACGTATCATGGTGTCTGGCACATCAGAAGCCCTAGCAAATTTGAGTTCCCTTCCCTTCTCTCCAAGCAGAATAGATCAGACCAAACACTGTCCCTGTCACAAAGGAAACAGCAACTCAAGGACACCCAAGCAAGGCTAGATGAGGAGGCTTAATTTGTTTTTATCTTGGAGATCCTTCACTGACACTAATTAATCTCTCCCTCAAACTTGGAGGGTTAGCAAACCTCTTTTAAAATAGCTGCAATATAACTCTCCCTAAATGGGATTTTAACTAACGTATAATAATTACTCTTATCATAACAGCATCTCTTTGCCACGTTCAGAAGAGAACCTCGCCTGTCTGCCATAAGTGGTGTTATTAGAGGGAGGAGAGTTTTTTCCCTGTCCATTCATGCTCCAGCTGCCATTCAGCTGCATTCTGTGGGGACAATGATCCTCGCCTTTTATGGAGTACAGATGGAAATGCAGAACCACAACATTCAGAGAGATTCTGCTGTCTGCCACAGAATGCTAGTCTGCTCTATTTCTTTGGAAATGCATAATATTTCTGAGCTATATAAAAACTTTCTTTAAAAAGAAAACTGCTTTCTGAGTCCACTGAAGCCAAGAAAGAGAAGTCAGATATGGAGAGTCACTATTACAGACTTGGTCTTTAGATAAAATGCCTTTTTTATTTATTGAAATGCAAAGAGAATGTGTAGCCACACTGCATGAACCAAAACTTAATTGCACAAAAATCTGATTGGAGAGCTCATTTTGCCCTTGGACACAACAACAGAAAAGCATTTGCTTAGACCCAGTCCGCCTGTGACTTGCTAAAGTAGAAAAAGCATGGGCTTTAGCATCAGATAGACCTCGGTTTGAATCTTAATCTGCCATGTGGGGATACAGCCTCTAAGGTAGTGCTGTCCAATACAACTTTCTGCCATGATAGAAATGTTCTATGTCTGTGCCGTACAGCAGAGTAGCCACTAGCTACATGTAGCTATTGAACACTTGAAATTTGGCTAGTGAAACTGTGGAGTTGAATATATATATATATATAAAATAAATATATATATATTTATGAATATATGTATATACATTTATTTTTTAAGACAGAGTCTTGCTCTGTCACCCAGGCTGGAGTGCAGTGGTACAATCTTGGCTCACTGCAGCCTCTGCCTCTCAGGTTCCAGCGATTCTCCTGCCTCACCCTCCTGAGTAGCTAGGATTACAGTCATGCATTACTACACCTGGCTAATTTTTGTATTTTTAGTAGAGATGGGGTTTCACCATGTTGGCAAGGCTGGTCTCGAACTCCTAACCTCAGGTGATCCACCTGCCTCTGACTCCCAAAGTGCTAGGATTACAGGCATGAGCCACCATGCCCAGCCGAATATATGTATTTTTATAAATTCATTTAAATAGCCACAAGGGCTAGTGGCTACTTTACTGGATAGCATATCTTTAAGATAAGAATGAATTGTTGCACCTCTTACCACTAAGAAAAAGTTGCACCTCCAATCACTAAGTTGGCTTCTTTGAGTTAGTATACAGCCTGAGTAGGAGGACAGGTGGGTCACAGTCTCAACTTGTTGCAATCTCTCTTCTTACTCTGGGTTCCATGTAAAACCACAGCCTTCTGGGTCACCTGATAAATGGATTGGAGCAGTGCTCCTAAGAGCAGTCTATGCTCCCTCTAAAACTCAAAGAAGCCAACTTAGTGATTGGCGTGATTAGGTGGGCTTTGGTTCAAAATGGGTGGCATAATATGTTGGTGCCAACTGAAAATGGACAATTGTTATTATAATCCCATTGGGATACTTCTCGAGGACAGTGGTGAAGGGAATTCTCCCAGTGGGCAGAGCTGCTAGCAGAACACTTGGTCATTTAATTATAATGGAATGAGATATGGCTTCAGGTACAGACCTACATAGACTCCTGGTAAGTGGTCAGTGACTTGGTTAATTGTTGAGGGGCCTGGAAGGAATGACACAAGAAGATCAAGAACAAGGAATTCTAGGAAGAGGTATATAAATGAATTTATCGGACTGAGCCAAAAGTATTTATGTCCTTGTGTCTTACATAAATACTCATTAGAGAATATTCCATGCAGAGGAGATGGTCAACAATTAAAGGCACAGAATGAATCTTTCTATGGATTGTCCCTTTTAGGCAACCACAGCCAATGAAATGGGCCATGTGGCAGAAATGAAGACATTGAATTGGCCTGACAACATTGACTTCCTCTCACAAAGACTGATACAGCTACTGTCATGGTGAATGTCCAGTCTTCTAGTAGAAGAGACTAATTCTGAGCCATCAAGATGACACCATCCCTTGACACAACCTCAAGTTTAGCAGTAGGTTTACTACAATGGGCCACTTCCACATGAAAGGGACTGTGATTTGAAATAGAAATAGAAATCTCACTGAAATAGAAATCTACTTATGGTGTTAGTTTGCCTTCCCTTTTACCTCCCTCACCACCACTATCTACTGGCTTACAGACTATCTGATCTATGTGTATTCCATTCGGCACTTCCCCAGAACAAAATCCCAATTTATGCCAAAGGAAAGGCTACATGGAGGCATGACTAAAGGACCCACTGGTCTTCCTATGCATACTGTCATCAAGATACTCTGTCTAGTAGAACAGTGCAAAGTCCTGTTAACGTTTCAGCAAAGGCACCAGCTCAAGAGTTCTCTTTTCCCTAGGTTGTAGACTATCTGCTGACAAAAGGCAAATTATATGGTGGTGCTTTATCCTAAATAGCAAGAATTCATGAATCTGGGAACCACAGGGTCAAATAGAATTGGGATTTTTATTTCTGAAACCCACAGAACTTGTACTTTCTAATCATAGGTTGTACAAGGTTAGAGATTACAGTTCTAGGGTGATCAGATGGACGGCAGAATGCTCTGTCAGATGACACAGAAAGGTACCTACTGAACTTAAAGCTATAACCTACCTACCTTTTTACTTAAAGTTCCTTATACCAGGAACTAACATGTAACAAAGGTGTGAATGTCTCCTCAGGAATCATTGATCCTGATTATCATGAGAAATAATCCAGAACTGCTACTATACAACAGGAATAAAAAGGAACATGTCAGGAACCCAGGAATTCACTGAGGTATCTCTGGGTAGTTGTTTGTTTGTTTGGTTGGTTGGTTGGTTGTTTTTTGAGATGGAGTTTTGCTCTTGCTGCCCAGGCTGGAGTGCAATGACACAATCTTTGGCTCACTGCAACCTCCATCTCCTGGGTTCAAGCAAATCTCCTGCCTCAGCCTCCTGAGTAGCTGGGATTACAGGCATGCATCACCACATCCGGCTAATTTTGTATTTTTAGTGGAGATGGAGTTTTACCATGTTGGTCAGGCTGGTCCTGAACTCCTGATCTCAGAGGATCCACTGGCCTCAGCCTCCCAAAATGCTGGAATTACAGGAGTGAGCCACCATGCCTGGCCTTCTCTTGGTAGTATTATGCATAGAAGATGCTCAATTGTAACAACCGAGCCTGACAAGGGCGAGGCAACTATGAATACCAGCCCTCAGAGATGAAGATCCATGTCATCCCAGCAGGTGAATAACTGAAGATGAAGGGATTCAGAACAGATGGTGAAGAAAGGAAGTGGTAGATACCTATTACAGCCTTGGGATCCGTTGTGGCAACAGGAATTATAGTTTCACTCAACTCTTGATTTAAGTTTTTTCAGAGATTATAGCTAGTCACCACCTTGAAGAGGACTCTTTGGTTGAGTGAACCTCTCCCTTTGGGGAAAAAAGTGACAGCATGCTGTTCACACACACACACACACACACACACACATACACACGGTTATTATGGCAGCTGGATATAATGAGAGTACGTAAATTGATGTGAATAGTGCAAAGGGTGGAATGTATCATGTACAGCCTATGGCTTATTTTAATATCTTGGCTGCATCTACTTCTGTCATTGCCACACTTGTTCCAACACCAGTAGTCACTGCACTGACAAACATTGGTTGGTCTCTGAATAATTTCATGTAGGCACAACCTAACAATATTTTCACATGCCCACACTAGGCACTTCTTGCTTTTTGCTCAGTCAATGCTAAGGGATGAAATGACATGAAGCTTGCTAGGTCCCACATGGGTACAACCCAGACGTGGAGAAGAACTCATGTACTAGAAAGCAAATATTTGACCAATGAGAAATGGGAGCTAGTGGATAAATTCTCCTCCCTTCCTCCCCTGAAAGAACTGTCTTGAGAAGCAGTTGCCTTTATGGTCTCAGAAGAAAGTCCCATGAGATCAGGTAATAGTCTCACTTGGGCTGGGCGCTGTGGCTCATGCCTCTAATCCCAGCACTTTGGGAGGCTGAGGCGGGTGGATCACGAGGTCAGGAGATGGAGAGCATCCTGGCTAACATGGCGAAACCCCGTCTCTACTAAAATATAAAAAATTAGCCGGGCGTGGTGGCGGGTGCCTGTAGTCCCAGCTACTCAGGAGGCTGAGGCAGGAGAATGGCGTGAACCCGGGAGGTGGAGCTTGCGGTGAGCCAAGACTGCACCACTGCACTCCAGCCTGGGTGACAGAGCAAGACTCCTTCTCAAAAAAAACAAACAAAACAAAACAAAAAGTCTCACTTGATTCCAAGCATAGCCAGCTTGATTCTTCAATTATGCCGCACAGGATTAGGAAAACTCATGCCATGAGAAAATTGAATTACTTAGATTTGCTTGTAAAAATGATTGAATACAGGTGTATAAGAAGAGAGCTATGTTTAAACATCTTATGAAGAGCAGAGTTAATATACATCTTTCCGACACTTCAGAAAGTCAGCCCATAACTCTTGCTTGCTGGTTGGCTGTCAATTCCAACTCATCCATTCCGTAGGCCTGACCCAAGGCCTTCAGCAGCAGTGCCAGCAGATACACAGTGATCCAGAAAAGGAGAGAACCATTTAAAAAAAAGGAAATTATACTGACTAAGCACTGTGGCCTGTGCTACATGTATTCCATATATTATTGCATCTAATCTTCATAGGCAATATCATTATGATCTCTAATTTGGAGGAAAGGAAAGGACAGGAGTTCAGATTAACACCACCCAATTACTAAGTGGATTGGAGTCAAGCTCATATTGTTTTTGACTAATGCAATTTCTCTAAACTGGATTCCTTTACTGAGAATCAGAGCTGTGCTCAGCTATTATTGTTTCATGATCTCATTTGAGCCGAAGGAAAGGAAGGCTGGTACCCTGAAAGAAAGAACACACACACACACACACACACACACCCCTTGGCAAAAGCAGACGTTAAATACAGTTACAGGTAAAAGAGGAAAACAAGATGGAATAAAGAAAATCCAAACAATCTTGGACTGCATTTGTCCAGACCAATGGTTCACAAAGAGTGTGACACAGCACATATATGTATCCCAAAAAAGTGAATGTGTTAGTAATTTGTGATCAATATACCCAATCCTTTTTGGCTAGCACTAAAGACATTCTATTCAGCGATGTCTGCCAGATAAGCAGTGGGTGGTGTGATAGGCTGTAGGGCAGAGCAAAACTTGCTGTGAACCAGAAAGGATTGTATCAAGATCAAACAGGTGCCAAAGAAAGAAGCATTTACTGGAACACTTGAGAACACTGCCTTCTGTGTATATAAGACAGAGTAGTTAGGGTAGTCAATAATTCTATCAAACAGCAACAGTGTTGCTGAGAGACCAAGGGAGAACTGAGAAGAAAATTAAAATGTGAGACAAGATTGTTTTCTCTCCCTCATACTGATCAGTAATGACTGCTGACTTATTTACTGTTGTTACATGAATCTTTTAATTCCTTCAAGTTATGCCACTAAAAATACCATAAATATGAAAAGTGTGAGAACACTGGTTTAGGAAACCAATTTACCTCATCAGAATTACCACTTTACCTAAGCTGAGAAACAAATGGGAACCCCTGCTTGGTAAAGCACTTTTCTTACAAAAGCACTTTTCTTCACCAGTAAAACCAAGGTGAAAGTAAGATTAATAAGATGTAGATCCACTTTCATGGGGCTTTCTAACAGAATCTGGCATTCCTCTGGGGCAGGTGACTCACCTGGACACAACTGGCTCAGAAATCCTGAAAGATAGAAGACATCACTCACTGAGAATGTATTTGGAACACAGAGAGCGAAAAATGAAATTCCCCGAGCCATGGGTGGCAGCCACAACATGCAATAGAAAGGACTGGAGGGGGTTGGTGCTTTGAAATAAGAAAGCCAGGATTTTGCTGTGACTTGGCACTTCTCCCTCCATTTTGCCGCACATAAAGGAAGCCTGCAAAGTTGTAAATGGCAGACCTCACATCAACTGAAGAGCTGTGAAAGTAGCCGCCAAATCCCACGGGTGTTCTTGAAACTAGTCATGACTCCTGATTGGGCAGAGACCTAGGAAACTGTGAGGACCCTGCAGGTTGGCTACAGTTCTTTCAGGAGGGTTTACTACAGTTTCCTTTGCTTGCTGTAACCATAAGGAGACATAAGTTTCATCTGCTAAATTCTTTTCTGTCACACTGTGGTCCTTTTTATCAATATTTGATGATGATGAGGTTCAGGACTTGCTACCCCAAAATATGACACCTTAGCATTACAGAAAACAGCAGAAGCAGGAAGGTCATTCGCAACTTCCCCTCACCCTTTCTCCCCTGAAGCAGGCCATAAAACCTAGCTGACATGCTTCTGAAGTAGGTCATAAAACCTTCATTCCGGCTTACACTTATAATCCCAGCACTTTAGGAGGCCCGAGATGGGCAGATCACGAGGTCAGGAGTTCGAGACCAGCCTGACCAACATGGTGAAACCCCGTCTCTACTAAAACTACAAAAAAATTAGCCAGGCGTGGTGGCACGTACCTGTAATCTCAGCTACTCAGGAGGGTGAGGCAGAAGAATCGCTTGAACCTGGGAGGTGGAGGTTGCAGTGAGCCGAGATCGCGCCACTGCACTCCAGCCTGGGCGACAGAGTAAGACTCCCTCTCAAAAACAAACAAACAAATAAGCAAAACCAAAACAAAACAAAAAAAAAACTTCATTCCAGAGGTGCCCACCCTATGCCCAGGAAAAAGGAACATCCTAATCCTCAGACACAGAGAAGCCTAGAAGAATCTGAACAAATGGACCTTGCTAAATTCTTCCAAGTTTATTATCATTATTAGATCATTATTAGATCATAATCCCTCTCTCCAATCACACTTCTGCACCACTGGCTACTTTTCATCAAACCTAAGCATAAAAATACACAGATTTCCCTGTTTCTTTGGGGTCTTCATTTCTGAAGGTTTCCCTGTCTCATAAAACTCACATTAAATACATTTGTATGCTTTTCTCTTGTTAATCTGTCTTTTATTATAAGTGCCCCAACTATGACCCTTGCAATGGATAAGGAAAAGATATTATTTAATCTCCACACAATGACAGCAACTCAATATGCGGCATTGGCTTTCACATTTGGCTCTTGATGCTGACCTGAAAATAGCATTCAAATAACAGTTGAAAGCATCCCATAGTAAAAAGGAAATAATTTTTTTCTCTTTTTTGTTTTCCTGCATGCTTAGCTCTCCAAGGTTGGACATGAATTTATGAGCCACAGAGCACTGGATGAAAATCCTAACTCCAACACTTACTGTTTTGTTAACTTAATTCTGAATTTCAGACTAGTCTTCATTAAGTGGGGAAAATGACACCTGCCTTACAAGAGGATTTTTGAGAGTGATATTATGTAAAGGGTTCAACCCAAAGACAGTGCTCAATAAATGTTAATTATCTTGTCCTGGTTGCAGTTAAATTCCATGCTTCCTTTAATAAGAAATGTAGTTGGGTATTATTCCCATGTAATAGGCTGGAAAAATAGTGGCTGATAATGTGGCTCAAAGACAGCTGGCAAATAACAGAATTAAGAATTATCTCCACATCTTTTTGGAATTCCTAATGCTTTATTCCTTTGCTCTGAGACATCGAGTTTGAGTTCATTTATTCACTGATTGAACAAACGTTTTTCAGTGCCTAATATATGCCAGATAGTAGAAATAATGGACTGAAAAGAAAACAGGCAAATCTCTGCCCTCATAGAATTTATATTCTAGTGAATGGAGACAGATAATACTAAATATGTACAATGGTGACAAATGCCAGAAGGAAACAGAAGTGGAGTAGAGGACAGGAATGTGGAATGTGTGTGCTACTTTACAGAAGACAATCAGGAAAGTGGTCTGATAAGCTGATGCTTGAGCAGACCTGAAGTCTGAGTGAGAAGTGAGCCACACAAATATCTGAGGGAAGAATGTTTCAGGCAGAGGGAAGCACCAAATACAAAGGCCCTGAGGTAGGAGTGTGCTGCATTTGTTAAAGGAATATCAGGATATACGCGAAAGGAGAGACGCAGTGGGAGGCAGGTTCATCCAGGGCTTCCTAGGTGGCAGACAGCTCTTTGAATTTTACTCTGAGTGAGGTGGTGAGTCAGTGAATGTGTTGGGCAGAGAGGTAACATGATCTTAAGTGTTTAAAGGATCATTTTGGCTGCTCTGTGAAGAGACCATACCCAGGACAAAGGAAAAGCGCAAGATCATTTCCTAATTCAGGAGAGAGGAGAGGGTGACTTGACTAGGATGATGATAGTGATGGAGGAAAAGAGGAAGAGTTGGGTTCGGGATATATTTTCAAATAGGCTCAACAGAATTTGCTTATGGATTTAATTTGGGCGTTAGAGACAGAGGAAGACATGTTAAGAGTAACATCAAGGTTTTTTTTTGTTTAAAATACCATAGAAAACCACCAATGATTGCTGAAGTATCAGCCTTTATAGGTAACCCTCAATTCATCATTTCCCCTCTCTAACTTTAGCTTCTTCATCTGTGGACATGTTGTGATGGGTCCAGAAGCACTTCAGCATCCCTTCACTCCAGCATCCTTCATGCCAGCAAAGTTAATGTAATGATGGTGTTTCCTCTTCCCAATTCTAAGAGTTTCTCTCCTTCCACCCACATGTATCATTCTATTTCCCTCCTCTTTTCATTTTTCCTACTTCCCTTTTCCCATTCTACCTGCCTCTTGCAGAGTCAAGGATAGCTGAGGAGACACAGTCACAACTTGGCAAAGAAACACCCCATTTCCTCTGGATCACACTGGCCACATATTTTCAATCCATCAAAGGCTAAGTCTTGAGCATCTACAATGCATTAAGTACCCTAAGAAGATATCTCATGTCCTAAGAACCAGTTGCTTCTCCTAGCGTTAGTATCTTGACTCTTGTGGATCCCTCCAAAAGAACATAAGGGAAACATAGTACTGCAGAGCTGAACCCTAAACCTGGTCAGTTTGGACCACCTAAAAAGCTTTATTTCTCAGAGTATTGTCTATTGCCTCCCTCAAACCTATTCACTGCTCTCCTAAAGTATAGCTATTCAACTGATTTGAAAGCTAGACAAATAAAAATTCTGTTGGACAATTAGAAGTTCTTCAGATGGAGCAAGGAAAGGTGGCTCATGCCTGTAATCCCAGTATTTTGGGAGGCCAAGGCAGGCAGATCGCTTGAGCCCAGGAGTTTGAGACCAGCCCGGTCAACATGGAGAAACCTAGTCTCTACTAAAAATACAAAAATTAGCTGAGCATGGTGGCGCACAACCATAGTCCCAGCTACTCAGGAGCCTGAGGGGGGAGGATCACTTGAGTCCAGGAGGCAGAGGTTGCAGTGAGCTGTGATCAGGCCACTGCACTCCAGCCTGGGTGACAGAGCGAGACATTGTCTCAAAAAAAAAAAAAAAAAAAAAAAAGGAAAGAAAAGAAATTATTCGTATCTTCTTTGCATTGAATGGCTTATAGAGCCCTTTCACATTCACAATGCCATTTAATCCATCAGACAGCCCTATAAGAAAAGATGGCAAGACAGAAATTTTTGTCCCCATTTCCCTGATGGGAAAATTAAAATTCAAATAACTGTTTACCCAAGGAAATTACTGTTAATTACAGCATTTTCACTAGAATGTGGGCCCTCTGGTTTCCAAACATAATGCTTTTTCATAATAATGGCTGCCATTTATTGAACATTATATGCCTAGTATTCTGGGAATAGTTTATATAAATTTTCTTATTCAGTGTTTACAAAAGTGCATACACTAGGAAGTGTATGCATTGTTCCTATTTTTCAAATGAGAAAACTAACACTCGGAAATGTTAAACAAATTGTCCACCAGATATTTATATTTGGCTACATCTAAGAGATGTAGCCAAAATCAACCTTGCCCATGGATGTTGTTGACTCTCATATAAAGAGGTTTGGGGGTTGCAAATGAATTATCAGCAGCCTTTGGCACAGTTGATTTCTCCTTCATTCTTATAATACATACTTTTTTCCCCTGTAGTCAATATTTTCCCTTTCATACCTCACAGCCATGGCTTTTCAGTTTCCTGTGCTAGTTCCTTTTTGTCTACAATCATCTTAATTTTAGAGTCCCCAGGGGTGAGTCCTGCACCCTTTTCCTTCTTTCCCCATATGATTTTATCCATCCCCTTGGATTCAAATACAAAAGATTTTCTGAAGACTCTCAAACTTCTGACTCCAGCTTAGCCCACTTCTCTGCATTCTAGACTCTCTTCTATATCCAAAAGCCTTCTTGGCGTATCTGTTCGACTGTCCCACTGACATTGCAAACTTAACATTTCCAAACTGGAACAATTGATTCTCCCTCATCCCATTCCTAAACTGATCATATCGCAGTCTTGCCTTTCCCTGACAATGATAACCACTGGTACAGTTACTAAAGCCAGAAACCAGAATTCTCTCCCTTTTCTCACTTCCTGTATCCTACCAGCAAGTCCTACTGGCTCTGCTTCCAAAATAGATCCTGCATCTCTCTAGTCCTCTCAGTTCCAAGTCACCACTCACTTTCATCTGTGGCTCCTCATAGCTGCCCCACTGTACCCACTCTCAGTCCTCTCCCACCAGTCCTCTCCACAGTGATGTTTTTGAAAATGTGAATCAGCTTGTGTCACTCCCCTACTTTAAAGCCCTCAATAGCTTCCCATGGGCTTAGAAAATGTTTGAATACCTTGTCATGGTTCCAAAGGCCTGCTGAATGGGCTCCTGCCTTTCTCTTTCCTTCATTATACTCTAGTCATGCAGGCTTTCTAGAAGCTCTGCAGACTTTCCCTGCTCTTCCTCATCTCAGCACTCTTGCCATGACTCTGCTTAGAGAGCTCCTCCACTGACTCCTCACTTGGCTGGCTCTTTGGTCTCATCTTGAACACCTTCTCTTATGAGAAGCCTTCCTTAAACATGCTCCCCTGTTAGCCTTCATCACAGCATCATGCCTACTTTCTTTATCACACAATCATAACTTGTGATTATCTAATATATTTATCTATTATCAGACCCCTCATGAGGGCAGAGATTTGTAGGTTTTACCACCATCACGATACAGCATCTGCGTATGTATATTTCCAATACCCAAAACTCAGTAAACATTAGTTGAGTGAATGAAAGAATGCATAGGGTGAATTTCAATTTCAATTATGCAGACCCTTTAGCATGAACATGGTGCTTGGTTACGTTTGTCCTTCGTGTTTTGTGCTCTGCAAACTCAGGGAGGAGTCCCAGTATGAAGTAATGTAGAAAAGAGCTGTGGTCATGACCTAACCTCTATTAAAAAGAACAATGAGAACAAGTGATATTGACCCAAAAGAATCTAGGCCATTAGGCCAGGTTCCAAAATTTTTTTGGCTTTTATATTTCCTTAGGTATATGAGAGACTTGCATTTCTGAGAAGCCATCCAAAGTATGACCATACATTACAAAATCCATTTCACTTAGCCCTTAAACATTCTTCATGCTCCATTTCAATATCAGCTAGACCTCTCAGCAGCATTTGCAGGGCTGGAGGCCATATCCGACCTAGGCTTTCATCTTTGTCCCCAGAAGTAGGCACATGTGTAATCATAATAACCATTTGTCTTATGTTAAGAGCCTACAGCATGACAAATACTGCCGGGTACTAGGTGCTCTGAATGTTATGCCTACTTAATCTTCACCATAAACCTATGAGGATTGTTTTATGTCTAACTAACAGATAAAGAATCTGAGGCTCAGAAAAACCACACTACTTACTCTTATGCCAGGCTTTCAGCTGGTAAGGGACAGAACTAAGACTGACCCCAAGTTTTCTTATTCCAAAGTGAGCATTATTTAAACTCCATTATAGTTTGCTTTAAAAAAAATCATATCCATGTATTTTTATTAAATTATTTCAATTATTAGGTATACTGCATAATATTTTCTGATCAACTGATGAAGTATGATTCTCTTTAAAGAGGCAATGTAAGTAAGCTTTCTGGGTCTCCACTATTCCTCCAGGGTGAAATCCCAGCAGTGACACTGTCACAGAGAATAATCTTAATTTACTTTCTCTGGGTAAACAGCTGGCTCATAGAGATTAGAGATTGCTCTTGCCTAAAGTCTCCCTAAAAAGGAAATGAATCTATTTCAGCATTAGTCCTCACACTGTGATTTGTGGAGTCCAAGGATTCCATGAAGATGCTTCTAGGGTCCCTACAAAAGGGGAAAAGGGTACCACTTCTTCCTTTGTTTATCTGGTTTGGGGCTTTAACTGAAGATTTCGTTTAACATTTGAAAACCACTGTCCCTGAGGAAACAAAAAAAGGAAGGAAGGAAAGAATGGAGGAAAGAAGGGAAGGAGGAAGGAAAGAAAGGAAGCAAGCAAGAAAGAAAAGAATGAAGGAAAAAGAAGGTGAGAGTCAAGAATTTTCTGTTTCTTGGAACGGTTTACACAAGTAAGACATTCTGGACCTATACCTGACTGAAAGGTGGGGAGAAATAGAAGACCAATAGTGGAGACTCCTTATGAAGGAAGGTGGAAGAGAGATATGTTCCAGCCCTAGGAAAAAAGTTAGTTAGAA
Source organism: Theropithecus gelada (assembly GCF_003255815.1). Classification (NCBI taxonomy): domain Eukaryota; kingdom Metazoa; phylum Chordata; class Mammalia; order Primates; family Cercopithecidae; genus Theropithecus; species Theropithecus gelada. The sequence continues at coordinate 96,160,272 of NC_037668.1, read as the reverse complement.
AAGGCTGGACGCAGTGGCTCAGCTCACACCTGCAATCCCAGCACTTTGGGAGGCCGAGGCAGGTGGATCATGAGGTCAGGAGTTCAAGACCCGCCTGACCAAGATGGTGAAACCCTGTCTCTACTAAAAGTACAAACAAAATTACAGCGCACCTGTAATCCCAGCTACTCAGGAGGTTGAGGCAGGAGAATCACTTGAACCTGGGGGGCGGACGTTGTAGTGAGTGGAGATCACACCACTGCATTCCAGCCTGGGTGACAGAGTGAGACTCTGCCTCAAAAAAAAAAAAAAGTTACCTAGAACAGCTGACATAGGTGTGAGGGAATAAGACCATGGCTTTTTTTTTTTTTTTTTTTTTGAGACGTTGTGTTGCTCTGTTGCCTAGGCTGAAGTGCAGTGGCTCAATCTTGGTTCACTGCAACCTCTGCCTCCTGGGTTCAAGTGATTCTCCTGCCTCAACCTCCCAAGTAGCAGTAACTACAGGTGCATGCCACCACGCTCAGCTAATTTTTGTATTTTTTGTAGAGACGGGGTTTCACCATGTTGGCCAGGATGGTCTTGATCTCTTGACCTTGTGATCCGCCTGCCTTGGCCTCCCAAAGTGCTGGGATTATAGGCATGAGCCAGCATGTCTGGCCGAGCATGGCTTTAAATAGAAACACAGGATAACTACTAGACCCTCATTTTTGTAAGGAATTCCTAAGATGACACTAAAGTGAAAGTTCAAGATAAGCTCATGCAAACAATGTGAGTGGTGCTCTATCTCCAGAAAGCTAAAAATATTGTAAAATTCTTGATTACAGTTTAGAGATGCTGGACTGGGTCAGGCACAGTGACTCACGCCTGTAATCCCAGAACTTTGGGAGGCCGAGGCAGGTGGGTCACCTGATGTCAGGAGTTCAAGACCAGCCTGCCCAACATGGTGAAACCCCATCTCTACTAAAATACAAAAAAATTAGCTGGGCATGATGGCGGGCACCTGTAGTCCCAGCTACTCGGGAGGCTGAGGCAGGAGAATCGCTTGAACCCGGGAGGTGGAGGTTGCAGTCAGCTGAGATTGTGCCACTGCACTCCAGCCTGGGAGACAAGAGTGAAACTCCATCTCAAAAAAAACCATAAATAGAAATGCTGGGCTGCCAGCATTTTGCTTTTATGTTCTTTTTCTTTTAGATATAAGGGTCTCACTGTGTTGTCCATGCTGGACTCCAACTCCTGAGCGCAAGCAATCCTCCTGAGTACCTGGAGTGACAGACCTGGGTAACAGGCCAAGACCTCGCCAAAAAAAAAAAAAAAAAAAATTTAAATGTAAATCAGACCATGTTACTCCCCTGCTTACCACTTTCCAAGGGTTTCCAATTACACCAGGAATAGAATCCAAGCCCCTTCCTATGGTCTAGGACAGGGTTTTTCAAACCAAACCATTTACTAGATTGTTAAACCAATGTACTAGGTAAAGATCAGCATTTTAAAATAAAATAAGACAGAAGATATCAAAGTTACCATGTGTAGTAAAGATAAGTATTATTTTATAAGGGCCGGGCATGGTAGCTCATGCATGTAATTCCAGCACTTTGGGAGGCTGAGGCAGATGGCTTGAGCATAGGAGTTTGAAACAGCCTGGGCAAAATGTTGAAACTCAGTGTCTACAAAAAATACAAAATGAGCCAGGTGTAGTGGTGTGGGCCTGTAGTCCCAGCTACTGGTGGGCAAAGGGGACTGAGGTGGGAGGATCAGCCCCGGAGGCTGAGGCTGCAGTGAGCTGTGATTGGGCCACTGCACTCCAGTCTGGGTGACAGATTGAGACCCATCTCAAAAAAAAAAAAAAAAAAAAAAAGTATAATTTCATGAAGTTTCTCTCTCAGATATGTGTGTGTGCTAGACTGTGATGGAAAATAAATTTCTTACTCTGGGGCCACATTAAAAGAGTTGAAAGCCATTGCCCTACAAGACCCTAATGATCTATTTGCTCATATCTCCCACCTAATCTCCCACTCCATCTCCTGCTAAGTCAAATCCTTGAGTCCCACCAGCCTTCTTACTGTCTCCAAAGAAGCCAGGCTTCTCTCCACCTCAGGCCCTTGCCTTTTGTTTGCAATGCTATATTTCCAATTAGTTGCATTGGATGGATCCTTCTTATACAGGTCACGTCACTGCTTAGAAAGCCCTTCCTCTGACTGTTCTAAAGCAGGCCCACCCACTCCTCTATCACATCAACCGGTTTGATTTTCTGATGATGCTGACCATATTTATTTGTTTGTCCATTGTCTTTCTCAGCTCTCCTGGCACAGCCACAAGACCTTGTGACATTACCAAGGACCTTGACTGCCCACCACAGATCCTCTGCCCACATATAAATGTGAGTCGATAAATATTAGTTGATGGACTGTCGAATGAAAAGTGAAATGGCTTGTACATGTGTTTTTTTAAAATACGGACACTCCATAATGAAATGCTTAACTAATTGTACTAATGCTGCTAAGAAAACAAAGCTGCTGCTGCTGCTGCTGCTGCTGCTGCCGCTGCTAAAACTGCGCAGTTGCTGGCAGGCATGCCTCGTGGGAGAGCCTGATATTTCATTTGTCAGCTGATTGATGAATGCTCAAATTTGGTGTGCAAAAGTTAATTTTTTTGGCCTGCAATGTATGAAAATGCAGATTGGTTGACACTGAGCATTTAATAGTTAAGAACATTCTCATAGTATTTGCCTAGTGTCATGTGGTTCCTGGCAACAACAGCTAAAAAAAAAAAACTTTAAAAATCAAGTGTTCATCTTGAACCCCTTTCAGCTACAGTGGAACCAGAAGTGAAATCTACTTCTAACACCTTTAGTCCTGAATGAAGGAAGAGGAACCCAAGAAAGCAAGTAAGTAGTGGCAACTGTTAGGAGTGGCAAGATGGGAACAGAGTTTGAGTGGAAACTACCCTCAGGGAGCCAGGCCCAGGGGCTGCACAGCCTGTCCACCAAAGTTCTCCCAAAGGTTGTTAGGATTATCATCTCGATCTTTATTTATTTCCAGGTGTCTGATCATAAAGGGGCTTGTGTGCTAAGCTAAGGAGTTTGAATTTTCTTCTAAGTGCTATCGGGAACCCTAGAAGGGTTTTAAGCAGGAGAGTGACCTTTCTGGGGGGGTCTCTTAAAAAGACTCCCCGGCTGCAGTGAGCAGGGGAGGGGAATTGAGGGTGTGCACGCTTGGCAGTGGGAAGCACTGTGGCAGACATTCCCAGTGAGGAGTAATGAGAAGCCTACAGGAGGGCAAGAGTTGTGGGAACCAGAGATTGTGATGAGAGAGCCTTGTTCGAATCTGACTCTCCCTACCTACAAGTTACTGCTTCCACTCGGTGACTCTACCATGGTTCCTATGCCTCTTTCCTCTCTGAACCAATAAAGCTAATAATAATACTTATTCCAGAGATTACAGTGAGGATTGTGGTAATGAATATAAAAACTCAGTGCCTGCCACATACTAAGTGCTCAATAAACATTAGTTGTTCGTTTTGAACCAGGCACTGTCCGGGGTGCTATTGATACAGGAGTGCAGGGAAGGGAAGAGCTAGTCCCTTTAAATGATGCAGAAGCGGTATCTGAAGTGCCTGAGAGAAGGGCGTGGTCCCTGGCTAGGGCTCTACCCTCACGGACCTAGGTAAAGACAGGCACTTCCGCCTTCGCACCAAATGTTGCGTTTTCAAGGACCGCCCCCCGACCTCCCCGCGCCGCCAGCATGCCACGCCCCCATCCTGGGCCTATAGAAACCCGAGACCCTGGAAAGTCAAAGACATTAGCTGCTGGACTACGAGAGGAACACATCAGCGGAAGAAGACAAGCAGCTGGACTTCGCTGAGCAGCCCAACTTCAGGGGAAAACCATTTCCCTCCTGGCTCCCCTATCATTGGAGAGCTACTTCCATTCAATAAAACTTTGCGCGCATTCTCCAACCCCACGTGTGATCCGCTTCTTTTGGTACGCCAAGGCAAGAACCCGGATACAGAAAGCCCTCTGTCCTTGCGACAAGGTAGAGGGTTTAATTGAGCTGGTTTAACCCAAGCCGCTTATAGAAAACTGAAAGAGCACCCTGTAACACATGCACACTGGGGCTTCAGGAGCCGTAAACATTCTCCCCCAGGCACTGCCTTGGGGTCGGAGTCCTGTATGCCTGCCTGCCTCTATGCGCCCCCGGAGGTTTGAGCAGCAGGGCACTGGAGAAGCGAGCCACACCCCCGTGGCACACCATGTGAGGGCGTCAAGGGAACCTTTCCCGTTTCACAGTGTGAGGCAGATTCACACCCAACAAACCAGAACAAGCGTTTGACCGTCACAGATGCGTTGAAAACACAGAGAACCCAAAGTTTATTCTTACCAGCAGAGAAGGCTTCACAGAGGTGGATCTGGAGCTGGCGGGGTGGGGGCGGGGGAATAAGCAGCATTTTGAGAGGCAGGACTTACATTGAAAAATGCAGTTCACTCCAGTGCATACACTGCAATGCAAACTCTAGTCTTGATTGGTTAGGGTAAGCCTGTGACTGCGGCGGGGTAGAGGTGGCCGGGAAGACCTTGCCTGCCTGCACTTGGGTGAGAATTGGAACTCCAGTCACCTCTTCATCTTGGACAGTCGCCTCTGGCTCCCTCTTTCTGAGGCAAGGCTCCTATCTTAAGCTAGTAGAAGATCCGGCCGCAATCCTGGCTCTCAATAGGTCGGGGATTGAGGGCCCCTCAACCACAGGTTTTTGTCTGCAAACCCAGTTTCGGAGGTCCCTAAAAGTGTACAAATAGTAAAGCCAGGCCCAGCCGAGCCAATTCTTTCCATCCCTCCAGCGCTGCATGCTGATTATTTGCTCTCCATATCACCTCTCCTCAGGGGGCTTCAAGGAATCAGCAAATCCCCCGCATCACAGCTACGAATCCCTAGCACACCCCATTCACACACAGCGGGGCGGCTGGGGATTAATTGGAGGGGGAATGTTGTGAATTCCAGAGAGTTCTTTCTTTTCTCCTCACAGTCAGCGGCCAGGGATATTGCTACATGAAAGCTTTGCTGTCAGTATCAATCATCATTGCCCAGGCTGCTACATTCCAAAGAATGAATTGGCCTCATTTGGTAACTCGACTGAAGCGGGGGAGTCATTCCTGAAGGGTCCACATTTGCGGGCCCCAATTCCGACTCCATAAGTGGTTTCCAAAGACAAACAGAAACCGGAGAGCCCAGCTTCTTTTTCCTGGATTCCCCGTTTTAGTGAATCCTGGGAAGGGAGAGACCTGAAGGTAGGGTGAGACCCCGGTTAGCGCCTGGGCAGGAAATCAGCCAGAGCTTTGACTGAGAGGAGAGAGGCAGACAAAAATAGCGCATTGCTCTCTCATTGCTTTGATGCAGAGGCCGACTTTCCCCGGCGTCTCGGCAGGAAGGATAAGGCTACAGGGCTCTCCCTCATCTCTGGGTTAAGCGGGTCCCAGGGCCTGCAAAGCAAAGTGAACCCTGACTTCTCCCCATTCAGAGGGAGAGGTGCCCCAGGAAGGCAGTTGTGTGTGGTGGTGGTGGTGGTGGTGGTGGTGGTGGTGGTGGTGTTAATGCAGTATGTCAAACGTTTTCCTCATGGAAGCCGTTGCTGGGAGCCCCTAGAAAGGAAACGAATTTTCCCTGGGATTTCACCTCTTAAGTCTGCAGCCTGCCTGTCTGAACCTTTCCCTAATTCTTACCTTTTTCGGTGCAAGATTTCCAGATTGCCTCCTCCTCCCCCATACTGTCTGAGCATTTCTCTCCACTTCTCCCAGCCTCCTCCCTCTCCCTTGTTGCAGAATTTCCTGAAACTCCCACCAAGTGGAGTGCTCACAGAATGCATCCTGAGGGATTGGCGGGCTCCTCCACATGTCTTGGCCTGTCTCTGCTTGCTGTGAGAGGTGCTGCACTCTGACTGTCCCCAGGAACTGGAGCCCCAGGTGGGGTGGATCAGTGGCTTTGGGGTGGTGTGACCCGAAGTGAGCCACTGGCTCTCTGCCTTACCTACTGCATCCATGAAATGGATGCTCTGCCTCCCTCTAAGGCTGTGCAGGGATCAGTGGGAGAATAGATTTTAAAGAGCTTTGTGATTTGTAAAGCACTCAACGTGAGAAATGATTATGAAATTCTCTCACTGGAAGCAGTATTGGGTGAATTACTGATCTTTATAAAGGCTTCACTCTGGATCTACCTGCACAGGAGAGTCTTGCTGAAGGGTGCCCTGGGAGGATTAGAGATAAAAAGACAAAGATTAAAAACACACAAAGAAAAGCAAAAACCAAACAAAACGCAGGATTATTATTTTTTTTTGTCAAAAACTAAAAACAGAGTGATATGCCTGCAACATTTCAATTTGCAAATGCCCAGAAGGTGACACTGTCTCCTGTGGCCGCCTTCTAGACCACTACTCCATTTTCTGTAGCTTCTTTGTCATGGCAACAGGTTAAAAGGCAGGTGATTTGACTATAATATCAAACAAGTTGCCTCCTCTCTCTGGGCCTCAGTTTTCCCAGTTCTAAAATATATGAGCAACACCAGACATTTTTTTAGATCTCCAACCCTTCTGCTTTAGATTCCTGGGCTGCCTTGGTTATGCATTCTAACTTAGCAACCAGGAGGCTCCAAGGTCATTTCATACTTGATAAAATATCAGTTTTACTAATCCTCATCTGGGAGGAACTAACTGATCTAAACAATCTAAAATAGTGCCAGCCACTTACGATCCCTTAATACTGCCTAATCATAATGAGAATGTTTCAATATTTATAAATTAATATGGGGAGAAGTGTGACATTGTGTCTTAAAACACTCTGGTACAATTAGCACAGGATCTCCAGTGCAATTAGCACAGTTTCCCCACTCCCAAAGGCTTTACTACAAAAAGTGCCTACTTCACATAGTAACTTCACTCTCAAAAACTAACACCTAAAAGCCACAATCTTGGTGTTGCAAGAATCCTAAGAAAACACAAGGTCAGCATTCTGTGTCACCACTACACCTCACCAAATCTACCCAGAGATAGATACTCCTAGCTGCACCGTCTGCCTAAAAAGACTCTTTTCTTCCCAGTTGCTGTCAGCTGACTTGTCTGTCCTCAGTGGGAGCCTTCAGGTTCAAGGCTCTGTCTGGGGACTTCATATACAGCCTTGACTCTTATTCTGATGGATCTTTTTAATTCTCCCCACTTTGATCAAGTCAGTTTCCACAACAAACAAGACTCACCAGAAGCATTCCTGGGCTCACAAAGGCAAACACACTTGGCTTTGCATCACAGACATCAGAGGCCAGAATTCTTCTTCAGCTATTTTAACCCTTGGCTGCATAAGTTTCCCAGTTAACACTTTTTACCTCCCTTCCCTGCAACCAGAGACGAGTTAGACCCCTCCAGGGAAATGCAATGGTTTCCAACCTTTAATTAAGTAAGGATCCAAGTGGCAGATGCAGTTCACACACACTGGAGCCAAGCCTTGGCTAGGAAGGAAGATCCTTTTGCTCCAAATGCTCTGCAGTTCAGTAAAAGTAACTTCAGCTAATAAAAATAGCTCTGTCTATTGAGGGTCAGCAGCCATTTTAACTATTTAAATATTATCTCATTTAATATCAATGAAATATTAAGTAGGTGAAATAGCTGAGTTAACTTCATAAATGAAGAAACCAAGGATGATAGAAGTTAAGCAATTTGTTCATGATTATACAGCTAGGCTGGAATGATGCTGGAGCTTAAACCTGGATCTGTCTGGCTTCAGAGGCAGGTCCTAACGTTAAGATGCTCAGTGTTACACTTTAGCACTAATTACGCTGTAGTAGAAAGACTTCTGAATTGAGAATAAGACCAGAGTTTAAGTCTGACTATGGCTAGCTGCAGCAAATCAATTTTCTCTATGCCTTGATTTTTCTACCTCTAAATTAGGAATAGAATCAAATTGTTTTTCCCCAAACCTCAGTCGTTCATTTGATTACTTTTGCCTTATCATCATACCATTCATATTATTATTTCACAACTATTTTCTTTAAATCACTGTACTTTTTAAAAGCAAATAAAATATTTTAAAATTAAACCTTATTAAATTAAAACCCAAAATGACTTGCTCTAAATGGATGGTAATAAAAAAATAAAGATAAAGAAAAAACAATGCCATTAAATTCTAGCTAGATACTCTTATCTGCCTAAGGCTGTCAGCCTTAGGCTAACCTTATGTTAAATTGGAAAATGTGCAAGTTGGTTAAAGACTCTGCAAGGTAGTTAGGGTATATTGAAGACATACCAAAAAACAAACTGAGGCTGGGCGCGGTGGCATAAGCCCAGCACTTTGGGAGGCTGAGGCCAGCACTTTGGGAGGCTGAGGCAGGCAGATTACGAGGTCGGATCACGAGATCAGGAGATTGAGACAATCCTGGCTAACACGGTGAAACCCAGTCTCTACGAAAAATACAAAAAATTGGCCAAGCCTGGTGGCAGGGGCCTGTAGTCCCAGCTACTCGGGAAACTGAGGCAGAAGAATCGCTTGAACCAGGAGGTGGAGGTTGCAGTGAGCCTAGATCGCGCCACTGCACTCCAGCCTGGGCGACAGAGCAAGACTCTGTCTCAAAAAAAAAAACAAAAAAAACTGAAAACTTTTCACTCAGTGTAACCAGGTGGAAAGAGGCACTAAAAGGAAATAACTTTTTCATTACTTTAGTCAATATTTTGTTTAACATCTTGTCTGTGTACTACCTCAAGGTATCTCACCTAACTTTTTTTGCATGCTACCAGTGGTGCCATCTCATATTTGACCAAAAGACATTGTAGAATTCTCTTTCAGCATTTCCAACTCTAAAATCCTTTGATTCTAATTAGAAAAGGTAATGTTAACGACTATTAAATTTGAAACTGAATTCACTAGGCCTCAACGAGTATTTTCTCACCTGTAGAGAAAGTAAAATAAGAACTTGACAATAAACTATCATTGCTATCAATTTATTTGAACAGAAAAAAAAAATGAAGACTCTTTCCTGAGCTGGTGTCCTCCAGGACTGCAAACCACACCATATAGCCCTATAGCCATGTGATAATTTTCCATATATACCATGGGTGCACCATCAGGTTTACAAAACATGGTTGAAGCCCCTGAAGGTTCCTAATTCTCTCTCAGGTCAAAATTGTTTTCATGATAATACTAAGATGTTCTGGTCTTTTTAATTCTAATTTTCCAGAAGCTACCTAAAGTGAGATACTACAGATGGAATGCAGAAATAGATGTGAGAATCCACCTGTCTTCTATTGAGACAGACATTACAGAGCTTCACAAAATGTTAAACAATGCCACGATTCTCACTACATTTTTTTTGTTACTTTTTTTTTGTTTGGGAAACTATAGTTATTTTTCATAAAAATAACATATTGGCTGATGCAGTGGCTCATGCCTGTAATCCCAGCACTTTGGGAGGCTGAGGTGGGTGGGTCGCCTGAGGTCAAGTGTTCAAGACCAGCCTGGACAATGTGGTGAAACCCCATCTCTACTAAAACTACAAAAAAATTAGCTGGGCATGGAGGCAGGCACCTGTAATCCCAGCTACTTGAGAGGCTGAGGCAGGAGAATTGCTTGGAGCTGGAGACAGAGGTTACAGTGAGCCGAGGTCATGCCATTGCACTCCAGCCTGGGCAACAAGAGCGAAACTCTGTCTCAAAAAAAAAAAAAAAAAAAAAAAAAAAGTCATTTATGTTAACATATAGCAAATTTATTACCGTTTTTTAAAATAAATATTTTTAAAATGTCTCATTTTAATTTCAAATATGGGAATTATCAATAGATCTAATCCTCATAAACAAAGGTTCTTTGGATCCTCAATAATTCTATTTTTTTTTTCTTTAGAAATATGATCTCACTCTGTCCCAGGCTATAGTATAGTGGTGTGATCATAGCTTACTGAAGCCTTGAACTTCTGGGCTCAACCAATCTTCCAGCCTCAATCTTCCCAAGTACATAGGACTACAGGTACTTACCACCATGTCTGGCTAATTTTTTAAAAGTTTTTGTTTGTTTGTTTGTTTGTTTGCTTTTTGTAGAGATCAAGGTCTTGATGTGTTCCCAAGCTGACCTCGAACTCCTGGCCTCAAGCGATCCTCCCAAAGGATCACTTCAACCTCCCAAAGTGCTAGAATTACAGGCATAAGCCACTACATTGGCTGGATTCTCAGTAACTCTTTTTTTTTTTAATTTTTTTTTTTTATTATGCTTTAAGTTCTAGGGTACGTGTGCACAACATGCAGGTTTGTTACATATGTATACATGTGCCATGTTCGTGTGCTGCACCCATTAACTCATCATTTCCATTAGGTATATCTCCTAACTCTATAGCTCCCCACTCCTCCCACCCCACGACAGGCCCCAGTGTGTGATGTTCCCCTTCCTGTGTCCAAGTGTTCTCATTGTTCAATTCCCACCTATGAGTGAGAACATGCGATGGTTTTCTGTCCTTGCGATAGTTTGCTCAGAATGATGGCTTCCAACTTCATCCATGTACCTAAAAAGGACATGAACTCATCTTTTTTATGGCTGCGTAGTATTCTATAGTATATCTGTGGCACATTTTCTTAATCCAGTCTAGTCTATCATTGATGGACATTTTTTCCTCCATTTCAACCTTGGTGAATCTGACAATTATGTGTCTTGGAGTTGCTCTTCTCGAGGAGTATCTTTGTGGTGTTCTCTGTATTTCCTAAATTTGAATGCTGGCCTGCCTTGCTAGGGTGGGGAAGTTCTCCTGGATAATATCCTGCAGAGTGTTTTCCAACTTGATTCCATTCTCCCCGTCACTTTCAGGTACACCAATCAAACGTAGATTTGGTCTTTTCACATAGTCACTTATTTCTTGGAGACTTTGTTCATTTCTTTTTACTCTTTTTTCTCTAAACTTCTTTTCTCACTTCAATTCATTCATTTTGATCTTAAATCACTGATACCCTTTCTTCCACTTGATCGAATCTGCTACTGAAGCTTATGCATGCATCACATAGTTCTCGTGCCATGGTTTTCAGCTCTATCAGGTCATTTAAGGTCTTTTCTATGCTGTTTATTCTAGTTAGCCATTCGTCTAATCTTTTTTTCAAGGTTTTTAGCTTCTTTGCGATGGGTTCAAACATCCTCCTTTAGCTTGGAGAAGTTTGTTATTACCAGTCGTCTAAAACCTTCTTCTCTCAACTCATCAAAATCATTCTCCATCCAACTTTGTTCCTTTACTGGCGTTCCTTTGGAGGAGAAGAGGCACTCTGATTTTTAGAATTTTCAGCTTTTCTGCTCTGGTTTCTCCCCATCTTTGTGGTTTTTTCTACCTTTGGTCTTTGATGATGATGACCTACAGATGGGGTTTTGGTGTGGGTGTCCTTTCTGTTTATTACTTTTCCTTCTAACAGTCAGGACTCTTGGCTGCAGGTCTGTTGGAGTTTGCTGGAGGTCCACTCCGGATCCTGTTTGCCTGGGTATCACCAGCAGAGGCTACAGAACAGCAAATATTGCAGAACAGCAAATGTTGCTGCCTGATCCTTCCTCTGGAAACTTAATCTCAGAGGGCAACCCGGCCGTATGAGGTGTTAGGCCCCTACTGGGAGGTGCCTCCAAGTTAGGCTACTCAGGGGTCAGGGACCCATTTGAGGAGGCCGTCTGTTCATTCTCAGATTTCAAACTCTGTGCTGGGAAAACCACTGCTCTCTTCAAAGCTGTCAGACAGGGACGTTTAAGTCTGCAGAAGTTTCTGCTGACTTTTGTTCAGTTATGCCCTGTCCCCAGAGGTGGAGTCTAGAGAGGCAGGCAGGCCTCCTTGAGCTACTATGGGCTCTACCCAGTTTGAGCTTCCTGGCCGCTTTGTTTACCCACTCAAGCCTCAGCAATGGTGGACACCCCTCCCCCATCCCCGCTGCCGCCTTGCAGTTTGATCTCAGACTGCTTTGCTAGCAGTGAGAGAGGCTCCGTGGGCGTGGGACCCTCCGAGCCAGGTGTGGGATATAATCTCCTGGTGTGGCATTTGCTAAGACCATTGGAAAAGCACAGTATTAGGGTGGGAATGTCCTGATTTTCCAGGTACCATCTGTCACAGCTTCCCTTGGCTAGGAAAGGGAATTCCCCGACCCCTTGCACTTCCTGGGTGAGGCGATGCCTTGCCCTACTTTGGCTCACACTCCATGGGCTGCACCCACTGTCTGACAAGCCCCAGTATGAATCCAGTACCTCAGTTGGAAATGCAGAAATCACCTGTCTTCTGTGTTGCTCATGCTGGGAGCTGGGTGCTGTAGCTCATGCCTATAATCCCGGCAATTTGGAAGGCCGAGGTGGGCAGATCACCTGAGGTCAGGAGTTCGAGACCCGCCTGGCCAACATGGTGAAACTCCATCTCTACTAAAAATACAAGAATTAGCCAGGCATGGTGGCAGGCACCTGTAATCCTAGCTACTTGGGAGGCTGAGGCAGGAGAATCACTTGAACCCAGGAGGCAGAGGTTGCAGTGAGCCAAGATGGTGCCACTGCACTCCAGCCTGGGCAACAAGAGCGAAATTTCATCTAAAAAAAAAAAAAGAGTGTAAAGATGTCCTGGCCAGGCATGGTGTCTCACGCCTGTAATCTCAGCATTTTGGGAGGCCAAGATGGGCAGATTGCTTGGGCCTAGGAGTTTGAGACCAGACTGGGCAACATGATGAAACCCAGTCTGTACAAAAAATACAAAAATTAGCTGGGCATAGTGGTGCATACCTGTAGTCCCAGTGACTCCTGGGGAGGCTGAGAAGGGAGGATCACCTGAGACTGGGAGATTGAAGTCACAGTGAGCCATAATTGCACCACTGCACTCCAGTCTGGGCAACAGAGTGAGACCCGGTTTCAGGAAAAAAAAAAAAAGATTATGTCCCGGGGCCAAATATCGGAGCATGTCTGAGGCTATTACCAATGGCAGATCTAGAATATATCAGCTAGAATATGAAAGAGAACTACCATAATAAGAGTAGGAAAAACTACACAGTTAACAATTAATTGATTATTACATTTAGTAATAATGAATAGTATTTCTAAAATGATCAACTTAGTGGTATCATCTGTGAACATTACAAAGAAAAATTGTGAAATTAAGAGAAAATATAGCAACCAGAAAAATGTTAACATTATATTTATATCAACAGAAGCAGAATGTTGGATTCTGAACACTCTGACAACAGCAATGTAAAATATCTCTGTTTGTGTTGGGGCCTGGAAAGGTACGTGGAAAATGGAAACTTTTCTTGGGAAGTTTACAAAGGAAAATTTTTTCTTTTATGAATGATGTTTAGTGGTGTCCACCAATTACTTTATAATCACTATTAGATGGTAGCTAAAATTTAATTTTTTTGTGTTGTCAAGAAACTGCCAAAAGGTTGGGACACTACAGTCATGAATCTCTGATCACACACCTGATTAAATCAACAAGTTGGACCAATATAGCTTAGCAATTTTACTAGCTGAATCCTATCAACTCTGTGGCTACAAATTGGTTGTGACTATCAGCTGAGACCATGGCCAAAAAATATAATTGTCAATTAGTGTGTTTCGTATAGATAAGGCCAAAGAGTATCCCACCTACATTAATGTCTCAAGCTCATTTTGATTCTGGGAGCTCAATTTACAAAGAGAATTAACATTTCTCTTTATTTTAAGTGGTTTCTATGGATACCTTCTATGCAGCATTTCATTCACATCTATCCAATTTAAGCTTCTCATTTTAATTTAAATACACTTTCTATTCCTCCAGATCTGTATATGATACACACAGTTCATTTACTGAAAATAATCTATAAAAAGCATTTATGCACATGAAATTTTAAATTAATACATTCAAAGGTTTAAAGAGAAGAAAGAAACTCCTACTAGACAGAAATTCATAATCTCAGATTTGGAAGTCTATTTTTATTTCCATAATAATCACTCAAATCCTGACTTGTAAAGAATCATATTTTCTGGTTTCGACATTTTTTGTCATTACTAGGTTCTCTTTTCCTGATCTTATTTATTTTGTTTTATTGGAGTTTTCTTGCTTGTCAGAGTTGGGAATAAAACTTTTTGGAGCCAAGTATGGTGGCTCACATCTGTAATCCCAGCACTTTAGGAGACCAAGACAGGAGGCTTGCTTGAGGCCAGGAGCTCAAGACCAGCCTGGGCAACATAGTGAAATCTTGTCTCTACAAAATATAAAAATAAAGTTAGCTTGGCAAGATATTGCACACTTATAGTCCTAGCTTCTTGGGAGGCTGAGGCTGGAGAACTGCTTGAGTCCCGGGAATGAAAGGCTGCAGTGAGCAATGAACCTGCCACTGCATACTAGCCTGGGTGACAGAGGCGGTCCCTGTCTCTAAAACCTTTCTGGTTTCTACTGCATTTCAAAGTCAACAATAAAATTTAATTGATTACTCCCGTTTCTACTTAGTGTAAAAAAATTGAGAAAAAAGTATTTTTAAAAGAATAAATCTCAGAAATAATATTGCTGGTGTTTGCTAATGTAATAAAAACTTTTTATTTGTAAAAACTTTTTTTTTCCCCAAGAAAGCCTATAATACCTAAATTTGTTAGAGAAGAGATCAGATGCCATCTCCAGCTAAAAGTCTTTCATTTTTTTTATCTACTGTGCAAACTTTATACACCTCAGCCTAGAAACTTAGGCGTTCCATGTTGTGGTTCCAGACTCCTACCAACTTTATCTACCATCCCGCCCTGCACAGACCCACAATGCAGCCAAACAGGCCTAGTGAGTTCTCAGAGTGCCCTTGCTGACCTCTGGCCCTTGACTCCCCATTCTCTCCCCACTTGAAATATCTCCTCAGGCCTCCAATGTCTGTTTACTGAATGTGATTCAGGCCCTGTAGTTGAAGTACTGTTGTTACTCCTTACAGCACACTGTGCTTCTTAAGATTCAAGTGTGTGTTTTCTTTATTCTCTACTTCTAAACAAAAGCTCCTGTACTTTTTTTTTTTTTTTTCTAATATATAGAGGTTCACTCTGTGACCCAGGCTGGAGTGCAATGGCAAAATCTTGGCTCACTGCAGCCGCAAACTCCTGAGCTCAAGGGATCCTCCCATCTCAGCTTTCTGAGTAGCTGGAACCACAGGCATGTGCCACCACACCTGGCTTATTTTATTTTATTTTAAATAAGTAATATGTATGTACAACAATTACACAATTCAAAAAGCACCAATGCAAAGGTTATGCAAGGAAATGTCTCTTTCCCACCCTTCTCACCCAGTTCTCCTCCCCAGAGGCTCCCAGTGTTGCCAATTCCTTGTGTATTCTCTGCCGCATGAGAGAGAGAGTGTGTGTGTATTAACACAAATGGCAACACATTTTCATGTCATTCTGCAGGGCAGACATACAATAATCTTGGGCAGGTTGTATCACACACAAGAGTGTCCAGTAGAAAGTGGGTAAGGGCTAAAACCCACCCCATGTTCCTCTTGTCAAGCTGTATTCTCTGTGGCCTTGCTATTGTAGGGCAGAAAACGTGACATCTTTTCCTTACCCATCCCAAGATTCATGGCTAAGACCCCTATAACAAAGACAGAGTAATAAGAGAAAGGCATATAAATGTATTTAGTATGAGTTTTATGTGACACAGAAGCCTTTGTAAATGAGGACTCAAAGAAATGAGGGAATTTGTTTGTGTCTTTTTGTGGACAATTATGCAGAAGTATGATTGGAGGACAAAAGGGTGTGATCTAATGGCAATAAACTGGGAGGAATATAGCAAGGTCGGTTTGTTCAGTTTCTTTTTGGTGTCCCCTGATGACATTCTTTCTCTCTGGGGGCATAGGAGTGGACACCTATCACATGAGAGTGTTCAGGGAAGAAGAAATAAAGACAGAGAGAACCTTCTTCAGGGGAGAAAGGCCAGAGGAAGGTGAGGGTGGGCTTCCTGTTTCTGCTGTTTTCTCAAATGCCAAGGTGCTATATTTTGGGGTATCATGTCCTGAACCCTGTCACTAGTTACATCCTAGATACATCCTAAAGAAAAAGGGCTTTCTTCAAATTTCCACAAATACATCCTAGAGACTAGCAGTCAATGGTCCTACTGCATATTTTTATTTCATTTAAAAATTTCATTTTCTTTTAAAATATCTGTTTTCTTCATTTTGCACTATTATAAGAAAGGACTTGCATTGCAAATTCATGTTGGGAAAAAGATTAATCTGCAAAACATATTTTCAAGCACTAGCCTGTTTTTTAGAGACTTGCCAATTTGCAAGTCATCGGTGAACATACTAAGTGGTGGATATTATTGTTTCAAATGAAATCCCTGTGAACTTCTCAGAAGTCATAAAAATATTATCAAAAATTATATTTATAATGGTTATAATTTTTGAAGCAATAATTTTCAGAACTTTGACTAGGCTAAGTTATTAAGAGTTTATTAAACCTTTAAAAAAGTTTTATTGCAATAATTACACCTTCCTTCTTTTCCTCAAATAAGTCTAAGACACTAAAAAAAATTTTAAGTATTGTTTCCATACCCTGAGGACTCACTGGGTGTCAGTTGCAGAATGTGTCAAAATTCCAGGCTGTTTTAGTTCTAGAAAGAATTCATCTTTAATGCTTCTCACTCCAGGGGTCCCCTTTTGATGTGTTTCTGCCCTCATTTTCCAAGAGTTAAATCTATACCTGTGTTTCTTCTCAGAAAATTCATCATTCTACTTTATAGCTTGAGATTTGCAGGCCAAGATCGCAGCTTCTGGAAATAAGAAATCAGAAATTCATTCTTATATCCAATCACCTATTTGTATTTGTTTAAAATAAAGCTATCCAGGTTATAGACCTCAGATTCATTCCTCTAAGAATTTTATTTCAAGTGACCCTGTCATTCTTGCTGGACATGATGCATTGAGGTCAGAACCTCTAGAAGACAAAAAGACATTTCCTCATGGCCTATAAGGTAGGTATATGAGGATTTGTAATGCCAGAGACATTTAGCATTTACTCCTATTCTATGACCTTAAAAAAAAAAAAAACTAAACTTTTAGATATTTTTTTACACATTTTCAATGAGTATCTTTGTTGTTTTTTGTTTTGTTTGTTTGTTTTAGAAAAAGGGTCTCTCTATGTTGCCCAGGCTGGAGTACAGTGACTATTTACAGGCGTAATTATTGTGCATTATGGACTCGAATTCCTGGGCTCAAGCCATCCTCCTGCCTCAGCCTCCCAAGTAGCTGGAACTACAGGTACATGCCATCACACATAGCTTTCAATGAGTTATTATTGCTAGTTAAGTCATGATTCAGGGTCCCAGGATAGGGATCACTATGTACTCAGGTCCCTCTTTACCACCCTGGGAGAAGAACAAAGGACAGAGGAGAGGTGGGGTGGAGCAAGCTCAGATCTTCCCAGGAAACATGCCTTCTGCCTGGTACTTGTCTCAGGCTAAGACCCAGAATATAGGGCAGAGAGTCTTGTCCACAAGTACCATTCACACACAGAGACATCAACCCCTTTAGCAGTCATTGCCTTCTGGCAGCACTGGAAGTCCAGGTAGGTCTACCAGTAGTTCCTGGTCTAGTTCTGGCTGAGGAAGTTGCTGCCATAAGGGGCAGTCCTATAGTTCTTGATTTGGTCTCCATGTCTTCCGCCACGGTGTTGACTCCTAAAAACTCCCGACACAACACGTAGTTCCACGTGGCCCTCCAAAAAAGACCAATTTTTAGATTTTTAATATAAAAATCAAGTAATGTGTCAATTATCATTTACCACCCCAGTGCTGACCTTCATATCAATTCTTCAAACAGTTTACCTCTGACCTCAGGCTCAAGGAAGAGTGAGCATGAGATGATGATGATGATGATGATGATGATGATGTCGCTAGGGTTCAGATATCATACCCCAAAATAAAGGCTCAGAAGGAAGGTTCATCTCTGACCTTCTCCTGTCCTTCTGTGTCTCTTCTGTCATTCTCCCCAAGGTAAGCCATAGAAACTATATTCCTCTTCCCCAAGGCGGGTCATAGACACAAAAACCCCTTTTCCCCAAAGCCAGCCATAATACCTAAAAATATTACTCTAACCTTCCCCCACCTTTTTGTGTAAGAACTAGCCATAAAAAATCTCTTCAGCCCTTCTTGTTAGATTGTAGGTCATAAGACTCCCAGCCAGAAAGAATTCTGCCCTGTATGCAGAAGGAATGAATGCTGCACAGTAAGGCTAAGAAGAATCTGAATCGATAGCCCTTGCTGGGTTTCCCCGCTCTGTCTATTGCCATCAGTTCATACACATTTTGTCCAATCACATTTCTACACAGCTGTTCCCACTTCTTATAACCTAAATATAAAAATGAACAGTTTTCCTTTTCTCTTTTGGTCTTCATTCTGAAGGCTCCTGTGTCATGTAAAATTAGAATTAAATTATTTTATTTATTATTATTTTTGTTTTTGAGACAAAGTCTTGCTCTGTTGTCAGGCTGGAATATAGTGGCGCAATCTCTGCTCACTACAACCTCTGCCTCCGGGGTTCAAGCGATTCTCCTGCCTCCTGAGTAACTGGGATTACATGCACTGTGCCACCATGCCCGGCTAATTTTGTGTATTTTTAGTAGAGATGGGGTTGCACCGTGTTAGCCAGTCTGTTCTTGAACTTCTGACCTCAGGTGATCCACCTGCCTCGGCCTCCCAAAGTGCTGGGTCACCGCGCCTGGCCAGGTTTAAATAATTGTATTATGCTTTTCTCTTGTTAACCTTTCATTATAAGGGTGATAGCTTGTGATATGGAGGAAAGAGATCACCCTCTTTCTTTCCCTACAATGATGATAATGATGACAATGATAATGACTGGAAGAAGAAGGAGCTATAAACGTAATGGTTGCTTTTTCAGATCTCTAAATGCTAGGGAGTCAAAAGAGCCCTGTCAAAACATCCTGCTTCATATAAGGTAAGAGATATTCCTGGCATCATGTTCACAAAGTAGTAATAAGTATTCAGACATTTTTGCCCTTCTCTGTATTAAGGGAGTCTAAAACATTTTATTGTGGCATAAAAGTTGTTTTGAGTTAAAAACATTTGAGAATATGCTTTTTTTCCTTCATTATCTGCCTAAGAGCAGAGCCTCCCATTAGAAGTCAAGATAACGAAACTGTCATTGTAAATCCCCTCTTTGGTAGCAACCAGGGAAGACTGACTCTCTTCTCAGACACTAGACATCAGCTCCCTACCCAAACAAACAGACATTGTCACACAACTATGGTGTCTCCCATCTATCCTCCTGTAGAAGAGGAAAGGTGTAATACCTTTCCTTACCCATCGAAAGGATCATGGCCAACACTCCTATTACAAAAGACAAGAAAACAAGAGAAAAGCATGACAAATATATTTAACCAAAGTTTTATGTGACACGGGAGCCTTGAGACATAAAAAGCCAAAGACCCAGGGAAAATTGTCTATTTTTATGCTTAGGTTTGATGAAGAACTGACAGTCATATAGAAACGTGATCAGACAAAAAGGTATGATCTAATGCTAATAGACAGACAGGGGAAACCCAGGCAGGCCTGCCTTTCTGTTCAGATTCTTCTCGGCCACCCTATGTAACATTCTTTCCTCCTGGGTATGGGACTGGACTCCTCTGGAATGAGATTCTTCAAGGCAGAAGGAGAAGAGTGGCCTTTCTAGGTTTTATGGCGTGCTTGGAGGAAGAGGAGTTCTGGTTTCTACGACCCACCTTGGGGAAGAGGAATTCTGGTTTCTATGACCCACTTACTTAGGGGAAGGAAAAACGACAGGAGATAGGAGGGTAGGAAGAGGTCAGAGAAACCCTGTTTCTGAGGTCCTTCCAATGTCCTTCAGTTCAAAGTACTCAGCATGCCAAGGTGCCATACTTTGGGGTATCATGTTCTGAGCCCAACACTCCTAAGGGTCCATTTATCTTTCCTAAAAGTCATTTGTTTTCCCATAAGTACCCTTCTTCTACTGTTAAGATAGTATACACGCTCCAAATTCTATTAACAACTGCCTCCTTGAGTGGTTATGAATGCCCACATACAATTGATATATGTGAACAAAAACCTGTCTTTTGGCTTGCGAATCTGTCTTTTGTCAGTTTAATATGCAGACCCTCAAGCACTAACCATAAGACGGTAGAGAAAAAGCGATGGTAGAGAAAAAGCTTTTTTCTCTCCAACAGCATCATCTCCTTCTGGGAAAGTAAGACTCACCCTTCAAGACCCAGCTCAATGCTGCATTTTTCCTTCAATAGGAAGTGTTCTGTCCTTCCTCCAACCTTCTGAGAAATTTGCTGATATCTCTTTTAGAGCATTTCCCTCATATATCTTACGACAATGTATCATTTGTTTCCTCTGTCATATTCTAATATATATGTGTGTGTGTGTGTGTGTGTATATATATATATGTTTTTTTTTTTTTTTAAACAGAGTTTTGTTTTGTTGCCAGGCTGCAGTGCAGTAGCACGATCTTGGCTCACTGCAACCTCTGACTCCCTGGTTCAAGCGATTCTTCCGCCTCAGCCTCCCAAGTAGTTGGGATTATAGGCACACACCACCATGCCCAACTAATTTTTTGTATTTTTAGTAGAGATGGAGTTTCATCATGTTGGCCAGGATGGTCTTCATCTCCTGACCTCATGATCTGCCCACTTTGGCCTCCCAAAGTGCTGGGATTGCAAGTGTGAGCCACTGCTCCCGGCCTACTTTTTTTTTTTTTTTTTTTTTTTTTTTTTTTGAGATGGGGTCTCATTCTGTCACTCAGACTGGAGTGCCATGGCGCAGTCTTGGCTCACTGAAACCTCTGCCTCCTGAGCTCAAGCAATTCTCTTGCCTCAGCCTCTGAGTAGCTAGGATTATAGGCACCCACCACCACACCTGACTAATTTTTGTATTCTTAGTAGAGACAGGGTTTCACCATGTTGGCCAGGCTGGTCTTGAACTCCTGACCTCAAATGATCTTCCCGCTTTGATCTCTCAAAGTGCTGGGATTACATGCATGAGCCACTGTGCCTGGCCTAATATACATGTCTTAAAGACAAAGACTGGTTCTATGCCATGTTTGGGTTTTCAGTAATACTAGGAATAGTACTTTGTATATCTAGTAGACTCTTGGTAAATATTCAGTGAAAGAATACGGCCTGGAAGAAAGAAATGAAATGTGTCTGTTGGCCTCAGTATCAGGAGTCTGAATAGTTCCTAAGCCGGTGGTAGTCACTTCTTAGCTATTACTTTGGCCAAGTCCCTTTTCATTCTCAGCCTCAGCTTCCTCATTTGCAAAATGAGAATAATAGCACCTCTGTGGAAACTTTCATTTTCATGGTGATTAGATGAGCCATCTCACTTAAACATCTAGCAGAATGTTTGGGACATCAAAGACATTCTATAAAGTTAGTTCCTCTCTGCTTCCTTCACACCTAAGAGGGCCTGGACTTTGAGGAAACTCAGTAGTCTTCACGTCTTCATCCTATCTGAATATCACTTTCAGGAGCTTGCCTCCCTTTCTCCTGCCCAGGTTTAAATTGCCCCAAATAAGAACCTGTCTTAACAGACAACATAGGTGGGACAAATCCCTTCTACAGCCGTAGAGAGCCAAAAAGCCAGGACTTCTGGAAGCTTCCCTGGTCTTCCAGGCATACTGTTAGATCAACTTGTCAGCTCACCATTACCTGTGTCAGTTGAGAGAGGGAGGTTAGAATGGTGGTGGTGGTGGTGGAGGGGGCTTAGTTGATAGAATTGAGCTTAGGAGATGAATGGGGATAGGTGAGGTGGCCACATAAGATGCCTAGGCCAAGAGAAAGGAGGGCTTTGGTAATGAGAACATTGTCTTCATATGTGTGTTTCTCTGGGAATATATATACATTTGTGTGATTTTGTTCTCTGTGTGAATCTGTATGTCTGTTCTTATGTGTATAGGAGAATCACCCAAAAGAAATCCATCCCTCTATCTGTCCATCCATTCATCCATCCATCCATCCATCCATCCATCCATCCATTCATCCATCCATCCATCCATCCATCCATCCATCCATCCATCCACCCATTCATCCATCCATCCATCCATCCATCCCTCTATCCATCCATTCATCCATCCATCCATCCACCCATCCATCCATCCATCCATGCTTCCATTCATGTATTCATTCAGTCAGTCATCCATTTGTTTTATTTAAATTAAAAGAGATTTCCAACCATTTATTCATCCATCCATTTATTCATTCAGTCATTCATGTCATTCACATTAAAAGAGCTTTTTTAAATGCTTCAGGTGCTAAAGAAAAAAAGTTAAATAAAATATCCTCTACCTGTAAGGAGTCTGACTACAATCTGTTTGCAGTTTGTTGAAAACAGACAAGTAAGTATTTTACAAGTACCGTTCTAAGATAGAGGTTAGCACAAGGTGCTAGGAAAGAGACCAAGGAAAGAACGCCAGAAAAATAAGTACTAAGTTGGGCTTTTTGGTTTTGTTTTATTTCTCCTTTGCATGTCCCAAAAATACATTTAGCTCCATATATTCCCCATCCCACCTCCTTCCACCCCAGAGTTTGTTTAAGGAGATGTTTTTCTTTTGACTTGCGCGGAAACCCAGTGCCACAGCATTTCCTCTCTAGAGGCCACTCTTCTCCACCAATTTCAATCAAATCAAATCAAAGGCAACTTTTAGTTATATCACTTCCCCTTGTCAGTTGTGGGAACCTATGAACTCTTTGAGGCACCAGCACAGTTTCTTAGAATATAGAAAAGGCTCAATAAACATTTTCTGAATAGTGAGCAAGTGAATGAAAGAATGAAGTTCTCTACCTGTGCAGGTCTCATCTGTCACATGGAGACCCCTCCTCTGGATTCTCAGGGTCATCAGAGCAACCTGACACTGGGTCTGGCCATCCAGAAGCACTTAAAATGTGATAGATAATAGTGTAATTAGTTCCTATCATCTATAATTACTATTTAGTGGGTGGCTCCAAAATATTTAAAATATATATATATTTTGCTTTTAGAGTAGATGGGTTGGGGGAGGTGGGCAATGGAGAGAGAGAACACTTTCAGGCCATAATGAAGACCATGTGAGACACTCCACAGTTGTTTTTCAGACCTCTGCAGGAGCACCATGCTCTCAGCCACATTCCAAGATCTAAGGGTTACCCCCCAGGAGGGAACATGCCATTCCCAGCAGAGTCCATTATCTTGCAACCTGTTATCTAAACAGATTGTCTCCTTGGCTCCATTAGATGAGCTGATAAGCATACCTGAGGCTCCTGGGGTGCTCTGCCATTTACGTAAGATCCCAGTCCCTTGGGCCACTGCCTAGTGCCTAAAGAACCCAAGGGTTGTCTCTCTCAGGACTCAAGACTTTCACTCCTTTGCCTCCTCAGCATTTGCCAGTCACAGAATTCTCCACTACCAGGACACTTGGCAAACCAAGTGTCCAGACCAGTGTGATTCCCAGCTCTAATCCTAAACCAGTAGCTTACGTCTTCCTTTGCTGAGACCTACTTTGAAAGCCAAATGGACTGAGTTATCTGCAAATAATTCCAATGCCACCATGAGACTTGGGGTTTATTTTATTTTATTAGAAACGGGCTCTTGTTATGTTGTCCAAGCTGACATGGAATTCCTGGGCTCAAGTGATTCTCCCACCTCAGCCTCTCGAGTAGCTGAGTAGTTGGAACTACAGGTGCATGTCATCACACCTGGCTTTTAGGATTTGTTTTTATAGGAGAAGTGAGTTATCCATTAGCATTTGTGAGACATATCTGGAATGTCACCTCAAGTATGAGGACTGACTTAACTCACTCACCTGGATTTTCATTTTGAAAAACTAATGTCTAGGCCTGGAGCTACAGTTTTGCTCCCAGTTAAAAAATGTCTGGCATATAATAGGTGCATAAGAAATGTTGTTCCAATTAATGGAGAAAATGTCAGTTTGGCCTTAACCTGAATGAAATGTTTACCTTGTTTGGGTAAAGACTTATGAATCTGGAGATGGCTGGTCCCTCAGGCTATCCATTCAGAAAGAACATCACTCAGAAAATCATACCAGGCAGTCAGTAGGCACTTTCAAAAACTTCATTATGGTAGGACTGGGAGTATAGAAGGAACAAAGGGAGCGTGTGTGTTTTATATATATATATATATAGAGAGAGAGAGAGAGAGAGAGAGAGCGCATAATTTTAAATTTTATACACTAAAGATAGAACATAAATATGACAAAATACTAACATGAATGAACTCTTCATGTTATGGAAATACGTACTATGTTTGTTCTTTTCTATATTCTATCTTTTTTGTTGTTGTTTATAAGGGACAGGGTCTTGCTCTGTCACCAACTGGAGTGCAGTGGTGTGATTATATCTCACTATAACCTGGAACCCCTGGACTCAAGGGATTCCTTGAGGCAGGGATCACCTTGGCCTCCCAAAATACTGGAATTACAGGTGTGAGCTGCCACCCCCACCCACATATTCTATTTCTAGCTACTCTATATATTCTATTTTTCAAAATTATTGAAGTTTTTTTTTGTTTTTTGTTTTTTGTTTTCAAGATGGAATCTCACTGTTGCCCAGGCTGGAGTGCAGTGGCACGATCTTGGCTCACTGTAGCCTCCACTTCCCAGGTTCAAGTGATTCTTCTGCCTCAGCCTCCTGAGTATCTGGGAATACAGGTGTGTACCACCACACCCAGCTAATCCTTGTATTTCTTTAGTAGAATTGGGGTTTCACCATGTTGGCCAGGCTCAAACTCCAGATCTCAAGTGATCCTACCAACTCGGTCTCCCAAAGTGCGGAAATTACGATCATGAGCCACTGCACCCTGCCCACGGTTTTTGTTTGTTTGTTTGTTTGTTTGTTTAAGTATGTTGCAAGGATTTGATCACCTAGAGAATGTAGATTAAAGGGAACCAGAGCTCTTTCACAAAGGCAGAGTAGCTTCTGCTCCTATCTTTTTCAAAATGTAGGCTTGGTCCTATATCCCTCACAACAACATGAAATGCTCGATATTACAGTAGTCATTTTGCAGATGAAAAAAATGAGGCATTGAGACATTAATTAACCAGCTCAAGATGTTACAGAGCTATCTGACTGAACTGGGCTTCAACACAAGCAGCCTGTCTTCAGAACCCTCCCCTTTAATCATTGTCATGATGAACCAGAACCACCTGTAACAGAGAATGGAGCCGCAAGAATAGCTATCTTCTGCCTCTTCCTGGTGCCAAAAACTGATCTGGAGAACTTCATGCTCCTTCTAAGGCCATGTTATCTCAACCTTTTTTCCTGCTTTTATCCCTACTCTCTGCCCATTAAGTAGCCTTTTTAGATCTTTTCTGATCATTCATTCCCCATGAAATTTTAATACCACGTATATGCCTTATATCTGTTTACGTACGATGAAGGGCCACAAAACATTTTTATATTTAAGATTTCTTTTAACCTTCCTAAGAACCAACTTTCACCTTCTTGGCTGCAACATTGTCCCCCCTAAGAATGTGTGTTCTGGCCGGGCGTAGTGGCTCACACCTGTAATCCCATCACTTTGGGAGGCCAAGCCGGGCGGATCACGAGGTCAGGAGATCGAGACCATCCTGGCTAACATGGTGAAACCCCGTCTCTACTAAAAATACAAAAAAATTAGCCGGGCATGGTGGCGGGCACCTGTAGTCCCAACTACTCGGGAGGCTGAGGCAGGAGAATGGCATGAACTCGGGAGGCAGAGTTTGCAGTGAGCCGAGATCATGCCACTGCACTCCAGCCTGTGCAACAGAGTGAGACTCTGTCTCAAAAAAAAAAAAAAAAAAGAATGTGTGTTTTGAGGAAACCAATATTGAAGATTTCCATAAGACCTTTTATATTGCCATTGTTTATTCATATGTCACAAATATATGGTGTGAAACAAAAATCTCCCATATAGGCTCCCACAGAAAATATAGTAATGGAAGAATTTTGGTTCTTTCTCCCAGGCTTCTGAGGTTGTGTCTGAGGAGTGACCACTGGGGTGTTCATGAGGGGGTGGAGAGTGAGTAGCACCAGAGTAACTGCCTCAGAGCTGGAGACTCCTGTTGTCCTTATTATACAGAGCCAGTTTCCAATTACGTGTGCTAATGAGGTCCAGCAGTAAGATGGGTAATTGAAATCCACAAAGAACTCCCAAACCTCATTTAGAAAGCTGTTTCAAGCGCCTCTTGAGCCTGTGAACCAGACTAGGCTAACTGTTCATCTTCTTCTTCAATCTGTAAGAACCAGACTGGGATGACTGTTGATCTTCCATTGTTTCCAGCCTCAAATGGAGAAGGAATAACGATTGGGCCTGTTCACCTTGCATGTTTTTACTCAGGACATTCTGTGGACCAAGCACCTTGTTGACCCCATTCACAGAGGTATCTAGTATGTACCCACAGGCTGTGTATGTGGTAGGTATCGTCCTTCCTGTTTTGAAGATGTGAAACGGACTGATGCAAAGTGTTGCCAGTAGGAAGTAGCACAGTCAGGGTTCAAAATCCAGTGGTTCTAATTCCAAGTACATTCCTTCATGGTATCTTCAAAGCCTTATGAAAAAGCTGGAAAGACCTGGGAAATGTTCAATTCAATTGGATCCAGTGCAATTTGAATTGTTCATCAATTTAAATGTTCATCATTTGAGCTTTAAAGGTAGGCAAACTGGTTTTCTTACTTTCTAACCAGGTGTCCGTAAGAAAGTTCCTTAATGGCCCTTGCATGTTGTTCAGAATTCTAATTAGTAAAACTGTGTTGTCATGAAGATTAAATGACGTAATGTTATCAAGCACCTAGTATATCATCTGCATCAAAATATCCTGTTTGCTACTCCATCCATCAGTTTGGTCCTTGTATCATTTCTTTGGTTTTTCCCCTTGTGACCTTATTGTTTCCTGATATTTTAAAATATCTATCTGGCCTTCATAGCTGAATTGTAAGAACTTCAGGATTAGGAGCTGTTCTCATAAAGATGGTTCTCAAATTTCCAAATTTGTATCTTTTGTTTTTGTTTTTGAGATGGAGTCTCGCTCTATTGCCCAGGCTGGAGTGTAGTGGCATAATACCGACTCACTGCAACCTCTGCCTCCTGGGTTCAAGCGATTCTCCTGCCTCAGCCTCCTGAGTAGCAGGGATTAGAAGCACCCGCCACCACACCCAGCTAATTTTTGTAATTTTTGTAGAGACAGGGTTTCACCATGTTGGTCAGGCTGGTCTCGAACTCCTGAACTCATGATTCACTTGCCTCTGCCTCCCAAAGTGCTGGGATTACAGGCGTGAGCCACTGTGCCCTGCTTCAACTTTGTATCTTTTTAATGTGTGAAATCTTATACATTGCACATTGACACTCACTAAACTAGTAACAATTTCCACATATCACCCAGTGAGCATGAATTTGAACTCTCAACTAGTGCTGCCTTTGGCCAGGATTCGTGGGTTCAATTAGGGTGGCGTCATTATCTTTATGCAGCAATTTTTGCTTGTTCTATTATTTGAATAGCTACTTGCATTTGCCCTTCTAATGTGTGAAAAGCCATAACAAAAAATTGATTGTGACGTAATAAAAGATATCCCCTAAATGGCAGATCTACATCTCAAATAGATGATTATTGGACTTAAGCTGACATTTGTGTTCAACTGTGAAGGGTAAGAATAATATTAAGGGTCATGCATGAAGCATTGGCAGTCTGTCTTCTCAGGGTCAGCCTAAGAGGAGAGGAGTAGTGGTGGGGACATGAAGAACACTTTAGATTTTTAATTGTGAATCTGCATAAAAATCATTGACAGAGAAGTTCAAGGGCTTAAAGAGACATCACCAAGGGTAAAGCTCATACAGATTTCTCAATTAAGTAGAGATTGGCAGAGTTCCATTTTTCTTTAACAACAATATTTTAAAAAACTAATACCGGGAGGCCGAGACGGGCGGATCATGAGTTCAGGAAATTGAGACCATCCTGGCTAACACGGTGAAACCCCGTCTCTACTAAAAATACAAAAAACTAGCCAGGCGAGGTGGCAGGCGCCTATAGTCCCAGCTACTCAGGAGGCTGAGGCAGGAGAATGGCATAAACCCGGGAGGTGGAGCTTGCAGTGAGCTGAGATACGGCCACTGCACTCAAGCCTGGGTGACAGAGCGAGACTCCGTCTCAAAAAAAAAAAAAAACTAATACCATGACATGAAATCATCACTATAAGTTCCTGCTCAATCTCTGCACAACAACATTAGCAAATTCTTCTTCCCACAGTAAAATCATTTGTTTTTTTTGTTTACTAAATGTCACTTTTACGGAGTAAGTTCTGCGAGGGCAGGAATATCTGTTTTGTTCAGAGATGTGGTCTAAGCACACGGATCAGCACCTGGCATGGAGTAATCGCTGAATAAGTATTTACTGAATGGAATTCAAGTAAACTGAAGTTTAAATAAGATATTACTTTGTAAAATTATCTGTTATACATCTGATGAGAGGTTAATATTCAAAATATGTAAGAAACTCAACTCAATAGTAAGAAAACAGTCTAATATAAAAATGGGTAAATGGTTTGAATAGATATTTCTCAAAATAAGACACATAAGTGGCCAACAAGTATATAAAAAATGTTCAGGATCACTAATCAACAGAGAAATGCAAATTAAAACCATAGTGAGAGAGATCACCTCGCAGCTATCAGAATGGCTATTGCAAAGATGAAAGATAACATGTTGGCAAGGATGGGGAAAAAAGGAAAGCCTTATACACTGCTTGTGGGAATGTAAATTAGAACACTCATTATGAAAAAACAGTATGGAGGTTCTTCAAAAAATTGAAAATAGACCCCATGATATGATCCAGCAATCTCACTACTGAGTATATATCTAAAGGAAATGAAATCAGTATGTGCAATAGAAGAGACAGCTGCACTTCCACATTCATTGAAGCACTATTCACAACAGTTAAGATTTGGAATCAACCCAAGTGTCCAGCAATGAATGAATGAATAAAGAAAGTGTGGTATATGTACACAATGGAATATTATTTAGTCTTTAAAAGGAAGGAAATTGTGTCATTTGTGACAACATGAATGAGCCTGAAAGACGTTCTGTTAAGTGAAATAAGCCAGGCACAGAAAGACACATACCACATGATCTCACATATGGAATCTAAAGAAGTTGAACTCAGAGAGGTGGAGAGTAGAATGGTGGTTACCAGGGGCTGGAGAGGGTAGGGGGCTTAGGAAAATGTTGATCAAAAGATACAAAATTTCTGTTAAATAAGTTCAAATTAGTTAAAATAAGTTCAACAGCTCTATTTTACAACATGGTGACTATACCTAATTAAAAATTTACAAAATTATTTGCTGCCAGGCACGGTGTCTCATGCCTGTAAACCCAGGACTTTGGGAGGCTGAGGCGGGCAGATCACAAGATCAGGAGTTCGAGACCAGCCTGGCTAACATAGTGAAACTCCATCTCTACTAAAAGTACAAAAAATTAGCCAGGCGTGGTGGCAGGTGTCTGTAATCCCAGCTACTCAGGAGGCTGAGGCAGGAGAATCACTTGAACCCGGGAGATGGAGGTTGCCGTGAGCCGAGATAGTGCCACTGCACTCCAGCCCGGGTGACAGAGCAAGACTCCGTTTCAAAAAAAAAAAAAAAAAAAAAAATTCCTATATTCAATTTTTTTCTATGTTTAATAATTATGTGATCCTTCTATAACCTAGGGGTTTAAGAAAATCTTAAATAGATAATATGATTAGGATTTTATTATTTAGCTCTCACAGTTTCAGAAAAGTTGAGTACCAAGTTAGACTCTGTCATGCATTAGGCATATAACCTTGATCAAGTTACTAAACCTCCCAGAGCCTGATTTAAGATAGATAAATAGTAACATATTTATGTTACAAACCATATATTTATCTTTGTATCTGTACTGCAGAATTAGGATAGTTTATAAGAATACCTACAATAAACTAAAGTAAATAAATTGCTTATAGAAATATATAAATACATATAGTTCCAAGAAAAATACAGGTTGAGTGGGAAAACAAGACTAAGTAAAAGGCCTCCATTTTTTTTTTTCAGTTCTTAAGACACAACCTTACAGATTGATGTGAGAATCAAATGATTTAATAGGATGCTGTTTGATAAAGAGTTCATTGACCATGATGGACAGAGAGGCTGTATAAAGAGAAAAAAGCCAGTCACACCTCACATTTCAGCCACCCCCACTGGAGCTCCAGACATGTGAATGAAGCCACCTCAGACTCTCCAGCACAGGTGAGTCACCCTATCCAGCACCACATAGCATGGGATAAGCTGCCACCACCATGCCCTGCCCAAATTGGAGAATTATGGGCAAAAATATGGCTGTTTTAAATCACTACCTTTTGGTTTAGCTTTTTATACAGTAATAGATAAATCAAACAGTTTAGTTTCATTTGTTGGTCTCAATAGCAGCAACTTTCATCTCCTGTCTGGAGCAACTCCCTCTTTATTTCACCAATTATCACTCTACTATCTGTTCTTTTGCATCCATGGATTTTGAAGGAAGGTCAGTGGTATTGTGTGGAAAAGACCTTGGCCTTTGACTGATACCTCCAAGAAAATTATCATGTGTGAATACTAAATAAAAATAATATTTAAAGCTTCAAATTGTTTGGCAATACAAAAATCTGAGCCATCTATTGACCAAATATCAGAAACTGAATGTCACAGTGACTTGTTTGTATTAGGCTAGAAGGAAGAAAAATGATATTAGTCATTCTCAGTGAGCCACAGTGAGAGAATGGAATGTGCACATGAAATGCAACCTTGCTTCCCATAGAAACTGATTTAAAAGATTAACACACACACAAACACACCTTTTGTATTCCCAATTTTAATATATTTGTACAATAAATATACTAATATCAAGGAAAAGAAAGTAAGCCACAAGTTTTTCACCAAAATGTAACTACAGTCATGTATTGCTTAATGATGGGGATACATTCTGAGAAATGCATCCTTAGGCAATTTTGCTGTTATGCAAACATCATAGAAGGTACTTACACAAAACTGGATCGTATAGCCTGCTAACACCTCGGGTGTTAGGTATAGTCTATTGCTCCTAATTTGTAGGTTACAAACCTGTACAGCATGTTAGTGTATTGAACACTGTAGGCAATTGTAGCACAATGGTAAATGTTTGTGTATCTAAACATAGGAAAATTGTAAAATAGGAAAATACAGTAAAAATAAAATATCATATAGCACACCTATATAAGGCATTTATTATGAATGAAACTTACAGGGCTGGAAGTTGCCCTGGGTAAGTTGGTGAGTGAGTAGTGAACAAATGTGAAAGTCTAAGACATTTCTGTATGGTACTGTATACTTTACAAACACTACACTTAGACTACACTAAATTTATTTTAAAATATTTTTCTTTCACTAATAATAAATTAACCATAGTGTACTGTAACTTATCTACTTTATAAACTCAATTTTTTTAAACATGGTGACTCTTCTGTAATAACACATCTTAAAACATACATTTTGCAGTCGTTCAAAAATATTTTATTTTTTATATCTTTATTCTATAAGCTTTTTTCTACTTTTATCATTTGTTTAAACTTTTTTACATTTTAGTTAAAAACTAAGCACAAACACACACTTTACCTAGGCCTACAAAGGGTCAGGATCATCAATATCAGTATCTTCCACTACTGCATCCTGTCCCACTAAGAGGTCTTCAGGGTCAATAATACACATGGAGCTGCCATCTCCTATGATAATAGTGCCTTCTTTTGGAGTACCTCCTAAAGGCCTGCCTGAGACCATCTTACAGTTAACTTTTTATTTTTATAAATAGAAGGAGTACACTCTAATATAATGATAAAACATAGTACAGTAAATATGTAAACCAGTAAGTTTATTATTATCAAACTATTATGTACCACACATCATTGTATGTGCTGCACATAATCGTATGTGCTATACAACTGGCAGCACAATAGGTTAATTTACAACCAGCATCACCACACACATGGGAGTAACGTGTTTTGCTCCAACGTTATGATAGCTACAATGTCACTAGGCGAATAGGAATTTTTTAGCTCCATTTTAATCTTATGGAACCACCATCCTATAGGCAGTCTGTCATTGGCCACAATGACGTTGTGTGGTGCAAGACTGTATTTTTATCTTGCCAAGTTCCTTTTCGATCCCTTTCCAAGTGCATTAGCTGTAAATCCTTATTTTTAGCTGATTAATTATCTAACTTCTCTTTCACAGGCAAAAGAACCAATATGAACCCAAAGCAATGAGGAAGGAAGGCAGGAAAGGGGAAGTAAGGGAGAGTTACTTGTTGCCCTGGAGGCTTGGAGGAAAGGTGCTTAATGGTCAATTTATTTTTCTCCATTTATTCAGTCAATAAACGTTACTACAAAAATTTTAAGTACTTTTCATTTCTTAAAATTCTTCAGCTGTGTAATTACTTGTTCATTGATCTTCTGCCCACTTAGACTATAAGCTATGCGTGAGGCCAGAGTCCAGATTTGTTTTTTCTGGGTTTTCTGTTTGTTTGTTTGGTTGGTTGGTTGTAGTGCTGCAGTGAGCCAAGATCATGCCCAGGCTGGAGTGCAGTGGTGCAGTCTCGGTTCACTGCAACCTCCACCTCCCGGGTTCAAGCAATTCCTGTGCTTCGCCTCCCAAGTAGCTGGGATTACAGGCATGCATCACCACACCCAGCTAATTTTTATATTTTTAGTAGAGATGGGTTTCACTATGTTGGCCAGGCTCGTCTCGAACTCCTGACCTCAGGTGATCCACCCACCTCAGCCTCCCAAAGTGCTGGGATTACAGGCGTGAACCACCATGCCTGGCCTCAGATCTAGTTTTTCTTAATCACTACTGTATATCTAGCATCTAACCTAATGCCTAGCACAATGCCTTAAGAGGCATTTAGTAAATATTTGTTGGTTTGAAGTACGGGAATTGCAAGTCTAGAGGACACATTTACCAAACCAGAAATGGAAAGGAAGAAGTAGGAGAAAATGGTTGTTAAATAGTGGGTGAGAGTCTATATATTAAAAGGAGAGCATGCATGCTCTAATGTACTTTATAACAAATGTGGTCTATTTGATTAATGCTGCCAGCTCAAATTTGGGTCTTCTGGAAAAAAAAAAAAATGATGAAACCATCTCCGGAGACATTTTGTATTCAACTCATTTAATATTTATATTGAGTTTCTTAACTCAGCATCCTCAAGGAGACCAAAAATGATAGTTGGAATATGGAGAGTAATGCTCAGGAGGATGGGGTAAAAGCACTCCTCACTCACCCAGTCCCAGATAAATCAACATAGCCTGAGTTAAATTTAGGTACTCTTCTAAAAGGTGGAGGGACTACTCGGGAATAGTCCAAAAGGAAATAATATCCTTTCTCATCTCTTTCTCCACAAGACTCTAGCAGAGCTTTAAAAAGTAGGTTTCTTATTACAAGAAATAAAAACTATATGAGTTAGAATAGAGATCAAAAAGAGACCCCAAAATTCAATGATTTAGTAAGATAGAATTTCACTGTGCTTTCTCGTAACAGTCCATAGGTGGGCAGACCAGGCTAGTAGATAGCTCTGCTCAACAAAATAATTAATAGACCTAGATTTCTTCCATTTTGTTGTTCCATTATACCCTATTAAGGCAGTATTTCTCAAATGTTAACATGGAGTTAAACCACTGGTGGATCATGCTAAAATGCAGATTCTCATTCAGCAGGCCTGGAGTGGGGCCTGAGATTCTGTATTTCTTTCTTCCTTTCTTTCTTTCTTTTTTTTTTTTTTTTTTTTTTTTTTGAGACGGAGTCTCGCTCTCTAGCTCAGGCTGGAGTGCAGTGGCGCAATCTCCACTCACTGCAAGCTCCGCCCCTCGGGTTCACGCCATTCTCCTGCCTCAGCCTCCCGAGTAGCTGGGACTACAGGCGCCTGCCACCACGCCCGGCTAATTTTTTGTATTTTTAGTAGAGACGGGGTTTCACCGTGTTAGCCAGGATGGTCTCGATCTCCTGACCTCGTGATCCACCCACCTTGGCCTCCCAGTGTGCTGGGATTACAGGCGTGAGCCACCACACCCGGCCCAAGATTCTGTATTTCTAAAAAGCTCCCAGGTGATGCTGATACTGTTAGCCCAAGCCTACACTCTAAGTAGCAAGGCGTCAGGGCATTGACATCATCTTCGTGGTCAAAGCTGGGTGACTGGCACATCTGTTCTCCAGTTTTCAGTAAGGGGTTAGAAAACAAGTCTAGGGCAAGAAGTTGTCACTAAGGAAACAATGTAGAAACAATATACACATCTTCTTTTCATATTCAATAGTCAAAGACTTAATAAGATGGCCACACCTGGCTTCAAAGGGACTGATGAATGTCTTTAGTCTGTAGCTGGGCAGCTATATTACCATATAGAGGGGAATTGACATTACCATAGACAAGGAGAAATTGATATATTGGGAAACAGTCAGCAGTCTGCATCATGAAAAATAAGGAACCAGGAGCTTATAATTAAGCAATAGAAATGAAATGTAACAACAAGAAGTAGATGTATGGGCCAGATATTGCACTGAAACCTATGAAAACAGCTTTAGCAAAAAGCTATTGGATCAGAAGTCAAGAATCACTGATAGCATTCCATTTTTAATTTTCCATCTCTGGCATGCTTTGCTTGCACATCCTCTGTGACTTGATCGTAAGAATTGCTGATGATAGGAGAGGTAACAGCAAATGGCTCTGAGACTATTTTAGTGACACTGAATGGACTCTGACATGTGCTCATGGTTAGGAAAAACAAATATAAACAAAAATCAAGAACATAGCTAAGATTTCGTTAAAGATATTAGGTTAAATACTAAAATAATCCAAGCATGAATTAGGAGCTTCTGGGTGTATTAATATATAACATGAATTTATATATCCCTATGGCCAACAGTTTACCCAGGACACATTTCAAAATTTATCTGCTTCTAACAGCATCAGAAACAAAATTTATTGTTCAGCCCCTTGGAAATGACACATTTTCTTAGAATATTCAGTTGGATAATAAATTTTAGAAGCTTCCAGCAAAGAAAATTTCATAACTTTTCCTGTCATCCCCACATCATTTCAACATGTAAGTATCCTCTGCCTTACACAAGATCTCTTTTGCATCTAATCTCGTTAGAGTGACCATCTGAAACACTTCTGAGCCTGAAAGGGGCATTGTTAACAATTATGCTGGGTATAAATCCAGCATATAAATCCAGTTGTGTAACCTATGACTGTCCTGGATAGCCCAGCATATGTAACTCTAAGGCTAGGTTGTACCTATCATATTTTCTTTTTATCTTTTTTCCTCAATTCTTAGGTAGAAGTAGCGGACATCAATATATTGGTGAGTAAGGTTCTTTAAGATTGCAATGAATAGTCAGGTGCAGAGGCCCACCTCTGTAATCTCAGCACTTTTCATTTCTTAACATTCCTCAAATGAGGTTGGAGGATCCCTTGAGCCTAGGAGTTCAAGACCAGCCTGGGCAACACAGTGAGACTTTGTCACTCCAAAAATAAAAATAAAAATAAATAGTCAAATATGGTGGTGCATGCCTGTGGTCCCAGCCACTAGAGAGGCTGAGGTGGGAGGATCACTGGAGCCCAGGAGGTCGAGGCTACAGTGAGCTGTGATCACACCACTATGTTCTAGTCTGGGCAACTAAGCAAGACCTTCTCTCAAAAACAAACAAACAAACAAAAAGATTGGAAATAAATAGTCAATAGCAGATTACCTTGGTAATAAGAGTTTGTTGCAAATAATTTAGGTAATGAAAGTAAGGTGAAGTTATGACTGGAGAGTTGTACCATCAGTGTTTGTTTGTTTGTTTGTTTGTTTGTTTTGAGACAGAGTTTTACTCCATCACCCAGGTTGGAGTGCAGTGGCACGATCTCGGCTCATTGCAACCTCCACCTCTCGGATTCAAGCAGTTCTCCTGTCTCGGCCTACCAAGTAGCTGGGACTACAGGCACCTACCACCACGCCCAGCTAATTTTTGTTTTTGTTTTGTTTTGTTTTGGTTTTTTGAGACGGAGTCTCGCTCTGTCGCCCAGGCTGGAGTGCAGTGGCTGGATCTCAGCTCACTGCAAGCTCCGCCTCCCAGGTTTACGCCATTCTCCTGCCTTAGCCTCCCGAGTAGCTGGGACTACAGGCGCCTGCCACCTCGACCGGCTGGTTTTTTGTATTTTTTAGTAGAGACGGGGTTTCACTATGTTAGCCAGGATGGTCTCGATCTCCTGATCTCGTGATCCGCCCGTCTTGGCCTCCCAAAGTGCTGGGATTACAGGCTTGAGCCACCGCACCCAGCCCTAATTTTTGTATTTTTAGTAGAGATGGGGTTTCCCCATATTGATCAGGCTGGTCCTGAACTCCTGACCTCAGGTGATCCACCTGCCTTGGCCTCTCAAAGTGCTGGGATTACAGGCGTAAGCCACCGCGCCCGGCCGTGACATTAGTTATTTTTGACCCTAATCCTGTACTTTAAAGAATAGGATGTAGGACAGGGTTAAAATTCAGCATAATTCAGGATACAGCCTTCACTGTCTACTCCTCTCTGTGTGCCTCTGTTGGGCAGAGATGTTGTCATGTCTTCTCAAGGTACTTGGCCTCCCTCACATCAAGTTTGTCTTCTTCGATCA
This sequence comes from Theropithecus gelada, assembly GCF_003255815.1. Lineage (NCBI taxonomy): Eukaryota > Metazoa > Chordata > Mammalia > Primates > Cercopithecidae > Theropithecus > Theropithecus gelada. Next base: position 96,123,673 of record NC_037668.1, on the reverse strand, counting down.
ATAATGGCCAGGGAACAAGGATAGGTTGACTCATTGAAGATGCTGTAAACTTTTTATAGAAAAAAATACTTGAGGATCATTTACTCTGACTATAGCATGTCATTAAAGCTGCTAGTGGTATATGACTGTAGCATGCACATAGAACTCATGGACATTTCTCTAGTAAAACAAACTCGGGACATTGTATATTTACAAACAACCATAGGAACAAGCTGACTATCAGTCATAATTAGAATATGCTGAGAATTTATTATGGTTTCCTACTAGGACATCCCTTGTTTGTTTAAATCACAGAGAAATAGTGCCACTAAAAAGTATAAAAGAGTAGACATCATTGAACTGGAGAATTAAAGAAAGATTAATTAAAACATCATAGTTGAGGAAAATAGAATAAGCCTGGTTTCCCCTTGCAATTCCAAATTCCAACTTTCACTGCTAAACAAAAGCCCAACTTACAAAAAGTAGTATAAATAAGACAGAAGTGTATATCTCTTTCATATGACAGTCTAACAATATGGGATAGTATAGTAAGACAGCTTCATAGAGTTAAAAGCCCAAATTCCTTCTATTTCTGCATTCTGGGTGGTGTTGTCCTCTACTACATGATTGAAGGTAGATTCCCAACCCATCTCCTTAGTCAGCATTTCACCAAGCCGAAAGGGGGAAGGGCTCAAGGGAGAGGCATGCTTTTTGCTTCTTGTTCTGCTCATATCCCATTAATTACAAGAAAGCCTGAGGAATATCTTTGGTAGCCAGGAGTTCTAGTAGGGTCTGGCATATCATAGTAAAAGACAAAAAAGAATGTATACTAGGAGATTACTAGCAATCCTGCCATATAATAGAAATAATAACTTAATCTATCAATGAACGACTAGGGGGAACCCATAAGCGTTATTTAGTAACCTTATATCATAGGAAAGTAAGGCTCACAAAGCTGAAATGATTTACCTAAGGTCACATAGCAAGTAATCAAGGGAACCGGGACACAAATCCATGTCAGTTGACTGCAAATGGTAGGTCGTTTCTACCGCTCTGTGATGTCTTTCAAACTGCTTTTCATATAAATTTATAAAAAGGAAAATAATGGTAGAAGATATCAATAAGAGTCATTGTCAAAGAAATGTCAAAAGGCAGAAATACTAATTTTTTTCATTGTGTAGTTATAGAACTTTGATAGATTCAAAAGTATTTCGTTATGCTTTTTAATGAAAACTGATAGGCAATCATTAAAACACAAACACTTCAAAAATGGTAAAAAGTGAAAATTTTCCTCTCCCCAGAAGTGACCACTGTTCATAATTTGTGTTTATTCTTGCAAATCTTCTTATGAGGGTTTTCTAAGGGTTCTTTTGTCTATTTCCAAAGTGATGACATACCTAGCAATATTTATTTGCAGGACTAACAGAAAAGAAAAGTCAAGTAGCTCAGCAGAACCATTCCTAGTCACTGAAAATTGGAGTGATTCTATGGTTAGGAAACTTTGGGGGCAACTGAGGACAGCAGCAGAGAATAAGAACCTCGTTGGAGAAGAGTTGAGGCACACCTGTGCGATATCAATAAACCCATTGTAAATTTAAAATATTGTAAGTCAAGAATACATTTAAGATATCCAACCCATCACACATCATAGCTCAGCCTAACCTACCTTAAACATGCTCAGTTAGCCTACAGTTGGGCAAAATTATCTAATACAAAGCCTTTTTATAATAAAGTGTTGAATACCTCATGTAATTTATTATATACTGTACTGAAAGTGAAAAAACCAAATTGCTGCATGGGTATTTGAAATAAGGTTTCCACTGTATGTGTATGACTTTCATGCCATTGTAAAGTCAAAAAATTGTAAGTGGAACCTTGTAAGTCGGGGACTGTCTCTACTTGTAATGTTGCCAACACCAGGACTGTCTCTTTGGCATCAATTCTTTCCCCACCTCCACAAACCAACCCCTACACCCAAGCTGATAATATCCTCAGTGATATCGACTTCTCCCCAAAAGGCTGGCTTCCTCAGTCAAGGTTACTAGCTAGAAAATATTAAAGATGGGGCATGGAGGCTGGGCGCAGTGGCTCAGGTCTGTAATCCCTGAACTTTGGGAGGCCCAGGTGGGTGGATCACCTGAGGTCAAGAGTTCAAGACCAGCCTGGCCAACACGATGAAACCCTGTCTCTACTAAAAACACAAAAAATTAGCCAAGCATGGTGGTGGGCGCCTGTAATCCCAGCTACTAGAGAGACTGAGGCAAGATAATCGCTTGAATCCAGGAAGTGGAGGTTGCAGTGAGCAGAGATTGCACCATTGCACTCCATCCTGGGCAACAAGAGCGAAATGCCATCTCAAAAAAAAAAAAAAAAAAAAAAAAAAAAGTCAGGCGTGGTGGCTTACACCTGTAATCCCAGCACTTTGGGATGCCGAAGTGGGTGATTGCTTAAGGTCAGGAGTTCGAGACCATCCTGGCCAACATGGTGAAACCCCATCTCTACTAAAAGTACAAAACACAGCCAGGCATGGTGGTGCATGCCTGTAGTCCCCCCTATTTGGGAGGCTGAGGCAGGAGAATTGCTTGAACACAGGAGGCAAAGGTTGCAGTGAGCCAAGACTGCACCACTGCACTCCAGCCTGTGTGACAGAGCAAGACTTTGTCTCAAAAATAAATAAATAAATAAATAAACTTTTTAAAACGCTGGGCACAGTGACTCACGCCTGTAATCCCAGCACTTTGGGAGGCCAAGGTGGGAGGATCACGAGATCAGGAGATCGAGACCATCCTGGCTAACATGGTGAAACCCCGTCTCTACTAAAAATACAAAAATTAGCCGGGCGAGGTGGCAGGCGCCTGTAGTCCCAGCTACTCAGAGGCTGAGGCAGGAGAATGGAGAGAATCCGGGAGGCGGAGCTTGGAGCTTGCAGTGAGCCGAGATCCTGCCACTGCACTCCAGCCTGGGCGACAGAGCAAGACTCCATCTCAAAAAACAAAAAACAAACAAACAAAAACGAACAACTATGGGGCATGGGAGGAGTATGGGTTTTCTGTGGGATTTCCTGATCATGCAGAAGTAAGGTTCTTTGTGCCTCCAGTTCACTGTCTCTCCGTGACGTGGTGTGTGCTGAAAGGCAGAAGGCTGCCTTCAAGATTTTGCTCGACCACTACTGCACATGTGCCATGTATCAAGTCACTCCATCTCTGAGCCTACATTTCTCCATGGTGAGTGGGGACAATTCATCTCACAGGGATGGGGAAATCAGTGAGATGCTGTGTATGTACACCCTTGTAATTGTAAACCTTTGTGAAAGAGAAGGCTATCAATGGGCTGGACTACCTTTATTTTCTTATTCAAGTAACTGCTAGTATCAAAAAGAATAAACTAATACACCACTGATATTAGCATTGATAAATCCATATATTCTAATTTATACATAGATTTTAAAAAATGAGGACAAGGCGATCAAAAATGTTAGATTAAAAGCTAACATTAATAACTCTTTTTTTGTGTTTTGTTTTAAGACAGGGTCTTGGCCTGTCACCCAGGCTAGAGTGCAATGGTGCAATCACAGCTCACTGCCGCCTCCATCAACCTTCCACACTTCAGCCTCTCCGGTAGCTGAGGACTATGGGTGCACGCCGCCACACCCAGCCAATTTTAAATTTTTTATAGAGCTAGGGTTTTGCCATATTGCCCAGGCTGGTCTCAAATTCTTATGCTCAAGCAATCCTGGCTCGACTTCCCAAAGTGCTGGGATTACAGGTGTGAGCCACTACACCCTGACTATTTATCAATCTTTAGGGATGTAGCAAGCCCCAGATTGTGGGTAACATTAACTCAGCCTAGCAGGTGGTTTAAGTCTCTGGCCTTTCTTCTGATTGATGGATACCGGTACCAATGCTAACAGAAAACTTCTCATTAAAAAAGAAAACATTAATTCAAACACTCATTATAGATGGAGATACAGTGGACTTAATACATCTTTATACTGTTTTGGTAGAGTTAAATCAAAGGCAGATATATTTTTCAGCTCCCCAAACAAATCATTTATAAATTGACTAACTTGCATAGACTTGCCTTTGAGTATTAGCATTGTTTTAAGCTCTGGTTTGGGGTTGGGGTCCCTTATAAAATAAACAACTTCCTTTCCTGATCCCTGCCCTGCAAAGAAACTCAACAAACACAACCAGCATGTGCAATTAATGCACTAACTTTTGTTGTTAACTGATAAAAGCAGCATATGCAGCCCTCTTCCCAAGATCCATTTTCAACAAAGAATACAAACAGATGAATACACATAATCCTTTTCATTTTCTTGAAGGTACTCCTGAGTATATACATTTTCTGTTTATATTTGAAAATCTCTAAACAAAGACTATATATATATATCTATCTGTGTCTTTTGATTATACGCTTGACTCGAAAGTGTTTGAAGAAATAATTTGTGAATTGGTATGTTAGTTTCCTGTTTTGGTTTTTGAAACATTTAAGGTAGTGACTAATAAAACTAAGATTTCTCAGCTTTTTCCTTTCATTTCTCTTTTAATTTTTTTCAGAGATAGGGTCTTGCTCTGTCACCCAGGCTGAAGTGCATTGGTGCAATCACAGCTTGCTGCAACCTCCACCTCCCTAGCTTACACAATCCCCCCACCTCAGCCTCCTGAGTAGCTGGGACTATAGGCAAGTGTAACCATGCCTGGCTAATCTTTGTATTTTCTGTAGAGACGGGGTTTCGCCATTTGCCCAAGCTGGTCTCAAACACCTGGGCTCAAGGGATCTGTCTGCCTCAGCCTCCCAAAGTGTTACCATTACAGGCATGAGCCACCCCACCTGGCTGATTTCTCAGCTTTTGCAGCCAGACCTTTGAAACATTGCCCATTTCCTGGCCTCTGATAATTTTTTTTTTCATTAAGTAACACAAAGAAAAGACAGCATGGGGAAACCAGTACATTCAGAAATTACTTCCCTATCCTATGTGCGTATAGATATCAGATATATAGACATATAGAAGCCAAAGTATGAAGAAAAGAAATTCATAAAGTTCAGTCATTTGTATGATAATTGAATCAAAACAATAATTTTTAAGCCACTATATTGTCAAAGCTTAGGCATAACTTAATGAATGAAGAATAAAGTTTACTCCAATCTACCACATTATTCTATTGATATTTTTCCATAACGCACTGAAATATTCATTTACATTTTTAATGTGACATTGTAATTGATTGCTTTCTTTTTACTTCAAAAAATTTTTGATTCTCACACTTACAACTAAAATTGATATTACTTTTTAAATTAGAAAGCATACCTCAACATAATTAAAGGCTTTTTATGGAAAAATAAAGGCTTTTTATTGGAAAGGAAGAAGTCAAATTATCCTTGTTTGCAGATGATATAAACTTTTATTTGAAAAAAATATAAATACTCCATCAAAAAGCTGTTAGAACAGATAAACAAATTTAGTACAGTTGCAAGATACAAAATCAATGCACAAAAATAAGCAGCATTTCTATACATTAACAGTAATCAATCTGAAAAAAAAGTCAAGAAAGTAATCTTATTTATAATAGCTTCAACAAAACCCCGTAGAAATAAATTTAACCAAAGTAGTAAAATATCTTTAATAGAAAAACTACAAAACACTGATGAAAGAAATGGAAGAGAACACACAGAAAAATGGAAAGATACTGCATGTTCATGGATTAGAAGGTGTAATATTATTAAAATATCCATACTGCCCAAAGCAATCTACAGATTCAGTGCAATCCCTATCAAAATACCAGCAACAATTCTTCACAGATACAGAAAAACAATCCGAAAATTCATATGGAAATAACAAAAGATCCCCAATAGCTAAAGCAATCCTGAGCAAAAAAGAACAAAGTTGGAGGCATCACACTATCTAATTTCTAATTATACTATAAAGCTATAGTAACCAAAGCAGCACAGAATTGGCATTAAAACAGACACATAGACCAATATAAGAGAATAGAGAATCCGGAAATAAATGCACACTTACAGCTAACTCATTTCAACAAAGGCACCAAGAACATACATCCAGGAAAAGATAGTCTCTTTAATAAATGGTGTGCAGAGAGCTAGACATCCACATACAGAAGAATAAAATTAGATTCCCATCTTTTACCATATACAAAAATCAACATAAAATGGACTAAAAACATAAATGTAAGACGTGAAACTACAAAAGTACTAGAAGAAAACATTGGGGAAACAATATAGAACATTGGTCTGTACAAAGATATTTTGGGTAAGACCTCAAAAGCACAAGTAACAAAAGCAAAAATAGACAAATGGGATTACATCAAGCCAAAATGCTCTGCACAGCAAAGGAAATAATTAACAAAGTGAAGAGAAACCTACAGAATGGGAGAAAATATTCGCATACTATCCATCCAACAAGGAATTAACAAGAATATATAAGGGACTCAAACAACTCAATAGCAAAAAAACAAATAATCAAATAATCCAATTTAAAAGTCACCTAGACATTTCAAAAGACCTAAACAGACATTTCTTAAAAGAAAGCATACAAATTACCAATGGATATATGAAAAAATGCTCAACATCACTAACCATCAGAGAAAATGCAAATCAAAAACACAATGAGATATAATATCATCCCAGTTAAAATGGCTATTATTAAAAAGACAAAAAATAACAAATCTTTACGAAGATTCCACAAAAGAGAACAGCTGTACACTATGGTTGGGAATGTAAAGTAGCACAGCCATTATGGAAAATTGTACAGAGGTTTGTCAAAGAATTAAGAATAAAACCATCATATGGTCCAGCAATCCCAAGGCGAAGTATATATCCAAAAGAAAGGAAACCAGTATATTGCACAGATATCTGCACTCCCATGTGTATTTCAGCACTATTCACAATAGCCAAGATATGGAATCAACTTAAGTGTCCATTATTGAATGAATGGATGTAGAAAATGTTACATATACACAATGGATTATTAGCCATAAAAAAGAATGGAATCCTGTTTGCAACAACATGGGTTGAGGTCATCATGTTAAATGAAATAAGTCAGGCACATGTACGCAAATATCACATATTCTCACTCATATGTAGGAGCTAAAAAAATGGATCTCAACGAGGTTGAGAATAGAATGGTAGTGACCAGGGGCCTGTAAGGAAACCAGGGGAAATGAACATAAGTTGGTTAATAAGCACCAAAATACTGTTAGGTAGAAGGAATAGATTCTGGTATTTGATATACAGTAGGGAAATTATAATTAACAATCATGTGTTGTATATTTCAAAATAGCTAGATGGGAAGAATTGTAATGTTTCTAATAAAAAGAGAAGATAAATATTTGAGTTGGTGGATATCCCATTTGCCCTGATTGATAATTACTCATCGCATATGTGTATCAAAATATCACATGTATCCCCAAGATACGTATAACTATGATACCTCAATAAAAAGTACCAAAAATTTTAGATAGTATGTTTACAAAGGAGATGTAGTGTACCTACTGTATATTATGTAACATCACCAGCAGAGTCTGAGGTAGCACTTTAAAATCTAAAACATTGTATCAGTTAGCTATTATCTCAATAATTCATCATAACAAAACACTCCAAAACTTGATGGCTTACAAAAGCAACCATGTTTTTCTTATTTCATAGCTCTGTGGGGATGCTGTTCTGTATTTCTTCTCATTCTTTCAGGATCACTGATTCCCCGGGGCAGGCCTTCTCATGGTGAATAATGGGAAGGCCAAAGGCCAGACAAACTCAAATCTCATCAGCACATTTAACACCTCTGCTCTCATCAGCTCCCCTCACATTCCATTGGCCAAAGCCAGTCATATGACTAAGTCCAACATTAGGGCAATATATTTCTTCCGATGAGGGAGAAGGTAGGTGAAGTGTTGCTATAAAATACTCAAATTAATATAACATAGTAACATTTCAGTAAAACTTATGAATATCTCTGCATTCAGTGGGATAAATACAAATTATAAATAACCCCAAGATAGCTTGGTTTTTAGAATCTTTTGGATTTTATATTTCAGATGAAAATCTCCATCAAGCCCTTGTGATCTTTCCTCTCTTGTCCTTTTACTCTGTAATTCCTACTCCTGAGACCAAGTGCTTCAGTAAGGATGGCCTTCCCTCTGCTTAAGGCAGGCAAAAGCTACTGTTGCTACATGTCTCCTAATGTCCTTCAAGGCATATAGGTCATATACTTCTTTTGTTACCCTCACAGGACCTAACAGAAGCTCCGGGCCCTTAGGAAGCTCATAAGAGAAATGCTTATGCAATTGGATTATAACATCAGTGAAGCCTATAGACCCCATGCAAGCCAATCGTGAAAAGGTGTGAGGATGCTAAGCCTTAAGGACATTTTCTATCATTCAGTTCTTGCATCTCATCCACTTCTACTCTATAAGCGCTCTCTTCTTAAAGAATATCTTAACAGCTTGCAGCTGTGTTAATCAAACTTCACATTCTCTCTTTATTAAATAACTCACACTTCCACATTTTTAAACAAAATGAGATAGTTACTTTGACTTCAACAATAGTCTCCTAAAATAAAGGGGGGAAAAGTTGGCATTAGAGTTATACTAACATCTAAGGCCAAGTAATTAGTGACTCTACTCTTTTTCTATTCCCTTAGTTATCTGAGAATCATGTATCTAAGAAGGTTTGAAGTAGGGCTGTGCATTTGTGTTTAAAGTGGAACATTGCCCAGTAACAGTGCTGTCTGCTGTATATCTGTCCCTAACTCTTCTGGCCTAAAGTGTAATTAAAATAAAGAGCTATTACAACCGAATGGTTATTACTTATTTCATGTTACAGTAGGTTGGTTGATGTCTTCTTAAGAAATAAATAACTCAACTTTACCTTGAAGTGTTTTTCCGATGTCCCAATGCGATTCTTGAGTGACAAAATCATGGTTTCTTAAGTTTTGGAAGGAAGATGAAATAAACCAGAAGATTTATGAAAGAAGAACCATAGAAAATTGCTGAGTTACCAGCAACTGAACCAAACAAAAGAGTTTAAACAAATAATTTATTTTTAAAGCTACATCATAAAAAATGATGAATCAAAGATAAATAAATCAATAGAAGCTTTGTAGGTCTCAAAGGAGATCTCTGGGCATGTTTCATAAGTTGACACAAATTCTCCATCACTTTTTAAAATTAGCTGGTTTATTTTATTACAGCAGCAATAAGGTTCAAAATTTTAAAATAAACAAAATAAGAAAGTATAAATTAAAACATCAAATTTCCCTACCTTCTATCTTCTCCTTCTCTGTAACCACGGACGAAACCTCTGGTAACATTTTCTTCCATTTATGGCCATTGAGAACATTTCACTTTCAGTGTTTATATTAATTTGCTCAGGCTGCCATAACAAAATACCTCAGTCTGGGCAGCTTAAACAGCAGAAATTTATTTTCTCGCAGTTCTGGAGGCTAATGTCCAAGGTCAAGATGTTAGCAGGTTTAGTTTCTTCTGAGACCTCTCCTTGGCTTGCAGTTGGCTGCCTTATTTCTAAGCCCTCACATTGACTTTCTGTTTGCTCACATCCTTGGTGTGCCTCCAGTGTCTTAATCTCCTCTTCTTTACAAGGACACCAGTTGGATTGGATTAGGACCCACACTAACAGTTTCATTTTAATTTAGCAACCCTTTTAAAAGCTTTATTTCCACAGACAGTCACATTTTCAGGTACGGAGAGTGAGGGTTTTCACATACAAATTTTAGGAAAAGACGGCTCAGCCCATAACACTCTCTTAAAAAGCAAGCAATACTACAGCAAAATGATGAAATTCCTGTACACATATCTTTGAACACTTTTGCAGGCACATGGGTAAGATAAATTTCAATTTGGGGGTCAAAGGGTACGCTCAGCAATAATTTAGATAGATGTTGATAAATTTCCTACAAAAGGTTTGTAATAATTTATTCTATCAACGATGTATAGACCTGCATAGTTCCCTTCAGCTTTGGGCTTACTTAACCTTTTAATAGTCTTATTTGGATAAAAAAATACTTTGTTCTTCTTTAGTTTATGTATTTTAAAATATTAATATGGTTAAGTATCTTTTCAGGTGTTAATTGCCCACTAATATTTTTTCCATGAACTCCCTTGCCCATTTTTTTTTTCTATTGGGTTATATATCTTTGTTTTTGTTTTTGTTTTTGTTTTGGAGACAAGATTTCACTCTGTCACCCAGATAGAGTGCAATGTTGCAATCATGGCTCACTGTAGCTTCAAACTTCAAAGCTCAAACAATCCTCCTGCTTCAGCCTCCCCAGTAGCTGAGACTGCAGGTACATGCCACCACTCCCAGTTAATTTTTGAATTTTTCTTTTGTAGAGGCCATAGGGTCTGGCTGTGTTGACCAGGCTGGTTTCAAACTCCTGGCCTCAAGGAATCCTCCAGCCTCAGCCTCCCAAAGTGCTGGGATTACAGGTTTGAGCCACTGTGCTCAGCCGTACCTTTTATTTATTTATTTGGAAGAATTTTTTTTTTTTATATTAAGGTGACTTGTCGTATTTGTTGCAAATATTTTTTCCCAATACGTGCTTGTCTTCTATTTGACCTTTTTTCACTGCGGAGTGTTAAAATTGATATAAGTTGAAAATGTTAGGCCGGGCGCGGTGGCTCAAGCCTGTAATCCCAGCACTTTGGGAGGCCGAGACGGGCGGATCACGAGGTCAGGAGATCGAGACCATCCTGGCTAACACGGTGAAACCCCGTCTCTACTAAAAAATACAAAAAACTAGCCGGGCGCGGTGGCGGGCGCCTGCAGTCCCAGCTACTCGGGAGGCTGAGGCAGGAGAATGGCGTGAACCCGGGAGGCGGAGCTTGCAGTGAGCTGAGATCCGGCCACTGCACTCCAGCCTGGGCGACAGAGCGAGACTCCGTCTCAAAAAAAAAAAAAAAAAAGAAAATGTTAAGATTAAAATGTAGATATTAATCTTTTTCTTTTGACTTGAGGACTTTGAAATAAGTTTAGAAAGGCATTTCCCATACAAAATTTATGTTTGGATTAGTATTATTCATGTTCTTGCCTATTATTTTGTGATTTCTTTTATTCACATCTTAATGGAGAGGAAGTAAGGGTAAAATCCAGGTTTATGTTTATCAAATGTTCAATCAGTATTACCAACATTATTTATTTAACAATTTATATTTTTTATTTATTAAAAATGTGACTTTTATCATTTATCATTAAACTCAGACAATTACTCCAGATTATTTATGGATTTGTTCATTCATCTGATTGATCTTTTTGTCTATTTGAGGTCAGAAAGAAAGTTCAGATACTTTAATGCAACACTTTATCTGGTGTACTCAATTCACCTCATGACTCTTCTCTTTTCAAATATTTTCCTATGTGTTTGTTTTGTCATATAAATTTTAGCATAATTTAGTCCAAATTTCAAAAATCTTCAAAAACCTTTGTTTATATTTTTGATAGGAATTGCATTATAGTTTAGATTAAAAAATAACTGTCTTTCAAAATATTGATTCATCAGATGGAAACCATCATTCTCAGCAAATTATCACAAGAACAGAAAACCAAACACCGCATGTTCTCACTCATAAGTGGGAGTTGAACAAGGAGAACACATAGACACAAGGGAAGGGAACACCATACATCAGGGACTGTTGGAGGGTGGGGGGCTAAGGGAGGGATAGCATTAGGAGAAATACCTAATGTAGATGATGGGTTGATGGGTGCAGCAAACCACCATAGCACGTGTATACCTATGTAACAAAACTGCACATTCTGCACATGTATCCCAGAACTTAAAGTATATATTAAAAAACTTGTATAAAGAGAAGTGACATAGGAACATAAACTTTAGAAAAATGTTACTAATCAGATAACTTTGAGTAAACCACTTAATCCCACTAAAAAACAGATAGGTAGGTAGGTAGACAGATAGATAGATTCATCTATCCAAACAAAGGATGTCTTTTCATTTAACTCCTTTTTAAAAATTTTGCCTCAGTGAAATTTTAAATTTTCATGCTTTCTTATTAGATGCATTCCTAGAATAGTTGTTGTGAATGAGATATTCTTTTCCATTCTACTTTCTAGCAGATAATCATTATTCTAAAGTAAAGTAATTGACTTTTTTTTTTTCTTTTTTTCTTTTTCTTTTTTTTTTTTTTTTTTTGAGGCGGAGTCTGGCTCTGTCGCCCAGGCTGGAGTGCAGTGGCCGGATCTCAGCTCACTGCAAGCTCCGCCTCCCGGGTTTACGCCATTCTCCTGCCTCAGCCTCCCGAGTAGCTGGGACTACAGGTGCCCGCCACGTCGCCCAGCTAGTTTTTTGTATTTTTTTAAGTAGAGATGGGGTTTCACTGTTAGCCAGGATGGTCTCGATCTCCTGACCTCATGATCCGCCCATCTTGGCCTCCCAAAGTGCTGGGATTACAGGCTTGAGCCACCGCACCCGGCCTACTTTTTTTTTTTTTTATTTAGATGGAGTCTCACTCTGTCACCCAGGCTGGAGTGCAGTGGCACAATCTTGGCTCACTGCAACCTCCACCGCCTCGGTTCAAGCAATTCTTCTGTCTCAGCTTTCCGAGTAACCAGGACTATAGGTGCACACCACCATGCCTGGCTACTTTTTTGTAGTTTTAGTAGAGATGGGGTTTCACCACGTTGGCCTGGCTGTCTCGATCTCCTGACCTCATGTGATCTGCCTCAGCCTCCCAAAGTGCTGGGATTACAGGCATGAGCCACTGCATCTAGCCAAGTAATTGACTTTTAATTATTATGATTAGTTTTATTATTCCTTGGATTATTTTTATTTGAATTTTTAGGTTTACAATTATATCAATCACACGTAATTCTAAGTTTGTTTCCTTCTTGTTTCTCTTTTTATTCTCTTGTTCATTTGCAATGGGTAGCAAATCCAAAATAAATATAAAATAATAATGGTGACTTCAATTCTAGATTGTACTACAGAAATTCACCAATACAATAAAGCAAGCAAACAAAATGAAAACTATAAAGTTTGGAAACAAACATGTAAAAGTATTATTGTTCATATATGACATGATTGTTTATGTAAAAAATTGAAAGAATCTACAAATTATAAGAATACATTTATCTTGTAAGGTCAGTGGATAGAAGGTTGATATAGAAAATCAATTTTATTTATATGTACTACACAACTAGAAAATTTTTAAAAAGTAATGCTTTTTATAATAGCACTGGAATTTTCTGTGTTTGGATATAAAAGTAATAAAAGTAGTACAATATCTCTTCCTTAAAAATAATAAAATATAGACTGGGTACAGCATTTCATGACTGTAATTCCAGCACTTTGGGAGGCTGAGGTGGAAGTATCACTTGAGGTCAGAATTTTGAGACCAGCCTGGGCAAGATAGCCAGACCCCATCTCTAAATAAATAAACATATATATATATATAAAGTTAGCTGGGAGTGGTGGCTCATACCTGTATTCCTAGCTACGGGTAGGCTTAGGCAAGATAATCACTTGAGCCCAGGAGATTGTGACTGCAGAGAGCTATGACTGTGCCACTTCAGTCCAGCCTAGGTGACAGAGTGAGACCTTGTCTCAAAGAAGAAAAGATAAAATATGGCCAAGAAAAATGTCTAAAAGACCCTTTTAAATCAAATGGAAGAAATCACATGTTTATTGATTGCAAGCTCAATAAACTTGCAATCTTTATGCCTGTTCCTGAAAACTTGATGCCTGTTCCTGATAAACACCATTAAAAAAACAAAACAAAACAGAAAAGACATGTCACAGACCAAGAGACGATATTTTCAATACAAATCTTGAAAAGGGATCTGCATCCAGAATATATAAAGAACTTCTACAAATAAGGAAAAACAAAAATGGTGATCAATTTAAAAAATAGAAAAAAGACTTGGACAGATATTTTACAAAAGAGGATATCTCAGTGAACAAAAGGCAACAGCATAGTCATCACAGAATACATATTTAAACTCTAATCATATACTTGTATATCCCCACCAGAATGGCTAAAATTAAAAAGACTGACACTGCTAAGTGTTAATGAAGATGTGGAACAATTGGAACTTGATTTGCTACTGTAAATGCGTGTTGGCATATCTACTTTGGAAAATTATTGCAGTATACAGTAACATTAAGTACACCCATATTTCTATAGCCCAGCAATTCTTCTTTTGCATAGATATTTAACACAATGGAATAGTCATGTCAACCAAAAGACAAATACAAGAATGCTTACAGTAGCTTTATTCATAATAGCAAAAAACTGAAAGAAACTCAAATGTCACATAAATTGTGATAATACTTACACAATGAAATGAAGTAAGCAAAATACTGCTACATGCAATAGCAAAAATGAGTATCAGAGACATCATGTTGGGCAGCAAATGCTAGTTACAAAAGAATACAAATACATAGTATGAAGCTCAAAAATAAGAAAAACAGATCAATGGTGAGAAATGTGAAAAAAGTGAATTTTTCACACAACTTTAGGATTAAGAAGGAATCATCAGCTGGCAGGGAGCACAGAAAAACCTTTTGAGATGGTAGAAATGTTTTGTATCTTGATCTGGGTGGTTCCATATCTTATATATTTATTTGTTATGGGCTGAATTGTGCCCCTCCCCCAATTTATATGTTGAAATCCCAACTCCCAGTACTAAACAATGTGACCATGTTGGAATACAAGGTCTTTAAAGAGGTGATTAAGTTAAAAGAGGCTTTTAGAATACGGCTGTAGTCCAACATGACTGACATCCTTATAAGAAGAAGAGGAAGCCAGGCACAGTTGCAGATACCTATAAACCCAGCTATTTCAGAACCTGGGGCAGGAGGACCGCTGGAGTCCATCAAACCTGGGCAACACAGCAAGAGCCCATTTCAAAAAAAAGGAGAGGAGAGAAGATATCAGGGGTACAGCACACACCCAAAGGAAAGACCCTGTGAAGAGGCAGCAAGAGGGTGGTCATCTGCAGACTGAGGAGACAGGCCTCAGGAATCCAAGGTGCCCACCCCGTCGACACCTTGTTCTTGGACCTCCAGCCTCCAGAACCGTGAGAAAATAAATTTGTATTGTTTAAGTCTCACAGTCTGTGATGTTTTGTTATTGTGGCCTGGTATAGTTTGGAACTGTGTCTCCTCCCAAATCTCATGTCAAATTGTAATCCCCAGTGTTGGAGGAGGGGCCTGGTGGGAAGTGATTGGATCAAGGAGGAGATTTCCCCCTTGCTGTTCACGTGATAGTGAGTGAGTTCTCACAAGATCTGGTTGTTTCCCCCTTTGCTCGCTTCTTCCTGCTCCAGACATGTAGGACATGCTTGCTTCCCCTTTGCTTTCCGCTATGATAGTAAGTTTCCTGAGGCCTCCCCAGTTATGCTTCTTGTACAGCCAGTGAAACTGTGAGCCAATTAAACCTCTTTCCTTTATAAATTACTCATTTCAAGTATTTCCTTTTTTGTTGTTGTTTTGTTTTGTTTTGAAACAGGGTCTCACTCTGTTGCTCAGACTAGAGTGCAGTGGTGTGATCTCACTCTGTCTCGCTCTGTCACCCAGACTGGAATGCACTGGCGCAATCCCCGCTCACTGCAACCTCCACCTTCCGGGTTCAAGCAATTCTCCTGTGTCAGTCTCCTGAGTAGCTGGGACCATAGGCATGCACCACCATGCCTGGCTAATTTTTGTATTTTTAATAGAGATGGGGTTTCACCATGTTGGCCAGGCTGATCTCACCATAACCTCTGACTCCCATGCTCCCTGCCTCAGCCTCCCAAGTAGCTGGGATTACGCACCACTACCACCCGGCTAATTTTTGTATTTTTAGTAGAGACAGGGTTTTACCATGTTGGTCAGGCTGGTCTTGAACTCCTGACCTCAAATGATCTACTTGCCTCGGCCTCCCAAACTTCTGGGATTACAAGTGTGAGCCACCACTCCCGGCCCTCAAGTATTTCTTTATAGCCATGTGCGAACAGACTAATACACAGCCCTAGCAAACTAATACAGTATTCATATGTAAAAATTCATCAATGTGTGCTCCTATGATTTGTGTACTTTAGTGTATGTAAGTTATATAGCAACCAATTAATTGTTTTCTTCTAGCAAACAGCTCAAATCACTCCTAACACATCTATTCTACTCCTCATCACAAACCTGTGTCATAGCTTATTCATCATTTTCTGCATGGCCCATTACTATTTCTGATTGTATTTTAACTCTACCTTAGCTTTTCCAGCTGTAGCATTTTGCTTTATTTTTCTAAAGATAAGAAGAGAAATGGTGGGAGAGTGTAGAATTAGTACAATCTTGTTATTTTGAGCACTTCGGTGAGCTATAAATTAGGGTCTGTCTTCTAGATCTACTGATAATTGTTTGAACAACTTTGGATGCTTCTACTTCTGGTTTCCCTCATGGAAAATGGTGATAATCATAATTAGCCAGATCTCCAAGGTTGTAAATATTACTAAGATAGCATCTTAAAATTGGTGCTATACAAATACAGAAGACATCATTCTTCTCAGTTCAGTAATAAATATGGCTTAATCTAACATCATCTCTCCACCCTCGTTGTATTCCTATTTCAAGTCACCGTAGGTCTCCAAAGCAATATGCTGGAAACACAAAGGTGCGTGCCAACTCTTCAGCCAGATGTATGGTCTTTAGGAGTTACTGCTTCCTGATTTTACCCCTTGCTCGTTGAGATTTTTCCTTTTTGTCTATCTGGAGAACACCTACTCATATTTTAAAACTTATCTGGATCTCTAAAGATTTATCTGAACTCTTTCCTCTCTTCTAATATAAAATAAGCCACTCTTTTCTTGTTCCTACTTTCAATACCAATGTTGCTTCATGTGGAAATATGAGGATGATTACTAGTACTGCTAACCATATCTGCCCTTTAATGTTACCATGTCCCACGCACTGATCTAAGTTATATATATATATATATATAAACTTGAAATCCTAATAGCAATCATATAATGTTCATACTATAGAAACAAGAGGCATAAATTGTTTAAATGCATTTCCTAAAGTCACACGGGAAGTAAACGGCAAAGTCAGGCTTTGGACAAATTCTGTCTGGCTCTAGCATCTGTTCTCTTAACCTCTGTGCAATTCTACCTGTCCTGTTATTGTGCTTCTGGCTTTTTAACCCCCTTTCCTTTTCTAGACTTTCATGTTCTTCAGGGCAGAAACATTCTCTGATGTATCTAGTGTCCTGCACATATTAGGTGCTCAATAAACATTTGGTGAATGGGTAAATGGTATATTATTCAAGAGAGACACCTTCACTCTTATACTGAAAACATGCCTTCAAATTTGTATTAAATAGTCTGAGAAATCTAGAATTTCAAGGAATTCTGAAACAAGTTTCTTTTTTTTTTTTTTTTTGAGACGGAGTCTTACTCCGTCCCCCTGGCTGGAGTGCAATGGCGCGATCTCGGGTCACTGCAAGCTCCGCCTCCCGGGTTCACGCCATTCTCCTGCCTCAGCCTCCTGAGTAGCTGGGACTACAGGCGCCCGCCACCGCGCCTGGCTAATTTTTTTGTATTTTTAGTAGAGACGGGGGTTTCACCGTTTAGCCAGGATGGTCTCGATCTCCTGACCTTGTGATCCGCCCGCCTCGGCCTCCCAAAGTGCTGGGATTGCAGGCGTGAGCCACCGCGTCCCGCTAGAAACAAGTTTCTTAGAAGAGTACATACATACCCTTTTGTAGTGAATATTCACTTCCAGGTACTCTGGGAAAACATTTGAATTTTTATTTGGCTTTCTTTAAGCAAAGTTCATTTGCAAAGATAATCAAGGGGAAAAGTATTGCCTACCTCATAGCAAGTACTGTGAAGATTAAATGAAGTAAAACATGTAATATATTCAGAGCAGTGCCTGGTACATAGAAAAACTAAAGGAATATCACTGTTACTGTTATTAGAATCAAAGACAGAAGAGAGTAACTGGTAAGTGCATGGACTTTGATACCACACTGATTGGATTCAAAGCCTAGCTAGGGTTTATTAGTTATGTGATCTTGGGTAAGTTACTAATCTTCTCTGGGCCAATGTTTCTCCAGTGTGTAAAATAGAATAATAATAGTATGTGTCTCAAGTGGTTGTGGTGAAGATAAAATGTTCTAAGTGATATATATGAGTTTATTTAGAACATTTAATCCTCACCACAAGTATTTGAGATGCATACTATACCTATTTTGCTTCTGTTATATATTAATATATTTCATCTGTCTACTTGTCTATCTCACTTCAAAAGTGCCCATCACTTAGCATGTATGTGTTTAGTGTTATTATTATGCCATATTATTTATGACACCTGACAAATAATATGTTCAGTACCTGTTGACTACATTAATTTGAAAGTCTAGGATGATTTCTAGGTTTTCATCTTGAGCCTCTGGATGGCCAGCAGTTTAACATAGGTAATACAAGAGGAGGAATACCATGGGATCACAACTTGGTGGTGCCACTTTAGGAGTGAACTGATCTGTCCCAACGATTATGTTACAAGGGGAAAGATCTGAGCTTAGCGGTGAGTTACACACCACAAAGTACAAGGTCCCACATTGATGAGTCGGGGAACAAAAGATAATCTAAAGTAACTAGATCTTAGAGTACTCTATGAGAGTTTGCTAGATACGGGCTTAAAAAGATAGGCTTTATTGATGGGCAATCAGACGATACTGCCAACCTCTATTCAGAACAGAGAAAAACAGACAAGTGTTTTGTAAATGACCACATTTTGAAAACTGTTTGAAAACTGACCATATTATCTATCATAAGAAACCAGAGATTGGAGGCCTGATTGTGAAGTCTTCAATAGTCTAAACTGGAGATATTATAGGGGTCTAGACTTGCAGATCAGTGAGGATGGAGAAGAGATGCTAGCTCACTGTGAATAAGGGAGGTACAGACTGGTCAAGATAACTGGAAGTGTCGGTAATGAATCTAGGATGGCCTTGAGATATGTAAGTCGGGTGGCTAGTTGGAGAGTCAGGAAATCTCTGAGATAGGGAAGGCCTCTGGTTGATTTGGAGATGCATGTGGTTTGTCTGGGCAGAGAAGTCTAGGAAGCAGTTGTTTATATGAGTCTAAAGTTCAGACAAGAGGTCAGGGCTGTAGATAAAGATTTGCCCACAGACCCTATGAAAAGAAGAGTTGAAGGAGAGAATACTCCAAAATACAGTATTGACTCTCAGGGAGTTGGTAGAGGAAACGGAGCCAGCAAAAGAGAGAGAAGGAGATGTTAAGAGAAGTAGGAGGGGAACTGAAAGAAAAAAGTTACTGAAGCTGAGGAGGTGAGGAGAGATTTTTCTGGAGGGAAGAAGGTTACATTTCAGAGACCTCCGGTAGGATAAGCACCAAGGTCACTTCATGAGCTTCATCAGAGCAGTCAGTAGAATGCTGGGTGTGGAATCTAGATTGTCTGCAGATGGCCACAGAGGGAATGGGAAGTGAGACTATAAAGTCAGCAAATAGGAACTATTGTTCCTAGAAGTCTTTTTTTGTTTTGTTTTGCTTTGTTTTGAGATGGAGTTTCACTCTTGTTGCCCAAGCTGGAGTGCAATGGTGCTATCTTGGCTCACCGCAACCTCTGCCTCCTGGGTTCAAGCAATTCTCCTTCCTCAGCCTCCTGAGTAGCTGAGATTACAGGTGCCCACCACCACACCCAGCTAATTTTTTGTATTTTTAGTAAAGACGGTTTCACCGTGTTGGCCAGGTTGGTCTTGAACTCCCGACCTCAGGTGAGCTACTGGAGCTACTGTGCCTGGCCCCTAGAAGTCTTATGGTAAAGGAAAGAAGCCCATGAAGGCAATGGGTTAAGGAGCTGTAGAGTGAAGGGAAAGATCTTTTTTAGGATGAGGAACGCTCGAGAGTAAGATTGAGGAAAGGCATGAAAAAAGATCTCTGAAGATATCATAGAAGGTGACAGGAGGTAATTAATAACAACAGCTAACCATTACTACATTCGTGCCATGTGCTAAGTACGCTCTGTAGTGAGTAGTTTTCACTCACTGACTCATTTAATCCTTACTATCATCCTGGAGGCAGGGACTATTGCTATTGTCTTCATTTGTCACAGGGGGAAACCGAGGTACAGACAGGCTTGGTAACTTGCTCAAGGTTACACAGCCAGTACTGTAAATTGCAGAGCCAGAAGTTCAAACTCAGGCAGTCTGGTTGCAGAGTATATGCTCTTCACCATTAAGCTGTACTGACCAGTTCTCTAAAATGGGTCTAAGAGCTTGGTCCAAGAAGTGGCTCATTGCTTCCTTGGAGACAAGGCAGAGAAGATACTTGTCAGTTTGAAGGCTGAGAATGTTTATACTTAATGGCCCCCACCTCTCCTTGTCCCATAAAATAGAACATCTATTGAGAGAGAAAGATGAAGAAGCATGAAAGCTTAGAAGCCAAGACCTGGAAGAGCCACTGGGATTCTACTAGAATTAAATAAAGAGACTTCTGAGTAAAACAGAGTCCTTTGACCTTAACAAATGTATAATACACTGAAGTGGATATGACAAGTGCCCAAATAACTATAATCTGGGGCAATATGTGTGAAGGGACATAATAGACATAGAAAGTTAGTTGTATGAGGGTTCACCAAGGGAGACACTGTGTCAGGTTATGGGGTAGAAGGATCAAAAGCATCTCAAAGTATGTGTAATATTTGAAAGACAGAGTTTCAATAAGCAATCCAGGAGTCTTAATATTTTTCCAACAGACAGCTTACTAAGAGCAGGTTTCAATGAGAACATTGTTGATAGCAATTACAGGAAACTGGAGTTGAGGGCAATGTGGCACAGAGGAGAAAGAGTCTCTGACCAGGGCAGGATGAGAGGGCAGGGGTTGAGGGCATTGAACCTCACTTTTCTGACTAAATAACAGTATCCACCTCCAAGATTATCCTTTTCCTCCTCCACCTCCTCTAGTTTATCCTTGCTATTGAGTGCTTAGCAAATGCCTGGCATTTTGCTAAGCTCTTTATTTTTTCTATCTATCTATCTATCTATCTATCTATCTATCTATCTATCTATCTATCTATCTATCTATTGATATGAAGTCTTGCTCAGTCGCCCAGGCTGGAATGTATTAGCATGATACCCGCTTACTGCAACCTCCACCTTCCGGGTTCAAGCAAGTCTCCTGCCTCAGCCTCCTGAGTAGCTGGGACTACACGTGTGCACCACCACGCCTGGCTAATTTTTGTATTTTTAGTAGAGATGGGGTTTCACTATGTTGGCCAGGCTGATCTCGAATTCCTGACCTCAGGTGATCCACCCACCTTGGCCTCCCAAAGTGCTGGGATTACAGGCGTGAGCTACCACGCCCAGCCAACTCTTTATATATTGAATGTATTTGATCCTCATCACAGATTTTGTGAAGATAACATCATCTCCATTTCACAGGTGACTTAGCTGAGGCTCTGCGAGGTTAAGTTACTTTCCTGAAGTCTCAGAGCTAGATGATGGTTAAGCCAGAATTCCACCAACATCTGTTTGATCCTAAATCCTTGCTTCTCATACTGCCTCTCATAATTGAGTAACAGCACCTGGCATATAGGAGATGTCCAATAAATTTATAATGGACATTAATAATAACTAATGGATATATGTCAAACAACATGTGGTACTTGGTGGGGGTTATTAAAATGTTTAAAGTGGACAGAACCCTGTTCTGCATATGCACCCCAGAACTTAAAGTAAAATAATAACAACAACAATAATAATAATTTTAAAAGTGAACAGAAACCAAGGTACCCTTGTGGGATTGGGAGAAAAGGAAAAAACTCACTGTTTTCTCTCTTTAGTGAATACTTACTTATATTAAACTTACTATGTGTCAGGCACTGTTTTAAACACTTTATACAAATAAACCCTCTTAATATTCATTACAATCTCATTTACAGATGAGAAAACTGAGGTACAAAACAATTAACCTAACTGGCCCATGCACACAGCTAGTAAGTGGCAAAGTCAGGTGATCTGGCTCTGGAGCCCGTGCTGGGAACCATGCTGTCTCTGTAAGGGTCAAATGGAGCCAAGCGTGGAGGACCTCGTGCATCAAGCTAAGGAGAGCAATCTTTGTCCTTTGCTTTCTCCAGTCTGAGGTCTCTTCTATGCCTCTTACAGCAGTCATGCTTTTTTTTTTTTTTTTTTTT